>NW_027325984.1:52187-239295 GCF_048594095.1 Paramormyrops kingsleyae
TTAGTTTGTCATGATTTCTTCACGAAAACACGTTTTCCCATAATGGTAGGTTGAACTCTTGTAGGGGAAGCGCAGGTTTCATGAAAACAACTCAGAATGTCAAGTAGAGAGATTTAGTTTGTCATGATTTCTTCACGAAACACGTTTTCCATAATGGTAGGTTGAACTCTTGTAGGGGAAGCGCAGGTTTCATGAAAACAACTCAGAATGTCAAGTTATAATGAAATCTTCATTTTGTGTTAGTTTGTCATGATTTCTTCACGAAAACACGTTTTCCCATAATGGTAGGTTGAACTCTTATAGGGGAAGCGCAGGTTTCATGAAAACAACTCAGAATGTCAAGTTATAATGAAATCTTCATTTTGTGTTAGTTTGTCATGATTTCTTCACGAAAACACGTTTTCCTATAATGGTAGGTTGAACTCTTGTAGGGGAAGCGCAGGTTTCATGAAAACAACTCAGAATGTCAAGTTATAATGAAATCTTCATTTTGTGTTAGTTTGTCATGATTTCTTCACGAAAACACGTTTTCCTATAATGGTAGGTTGAACTCTTGTAGGGGAAGCGCAGGTTTCATGAAAACAACTCAGAATGTCAAGTTATAATGAAATCTTCATTTTGTGTTAGTTTGTCATGATTTCTTCACGAAAACACGTTTTCCCATAATGGTTGGTTGAACTCTTGTAGGGGAAGCGCAGGTTTCATGAAAACAACTCAGAATGTCAAGTTATAATGAAATCTTCATTTTGTGTTAGTTTGTCATGATTTCTTCACGAAAACACGTTTTCCTATAATGGTAGGTTGAACTCTTGTAGGGGAAGCACAGGTTTCATGAAAACAACTCAGAATGTCAAGTTATAATGAAATCTTCATTTTGTGTTAGTTTGTCATGATTTCTTCACGAAAACACATTTTCCTATAATGTTAGGTTGAACTCTTGTAGGGGAAGCGCAGGTTTCATGAAAACAACTCAGAATGTCAAGTTATAATGAAATCTTCATTTTGTGTTAGTTTGTCATGATTTCTTCACGAAAACACGTTTTCCTATAATGGTAGGTTGAACTCTTGTAGGGGAAGCGCAGGTTTCATGAAAACAACTCAGAATGTCAAGTTATAATGAAATCTTCATTTTGTGTTAGTTTGTCATGATTTCTTCACGAAAACACGTTTTCCTATAATGGTAGGTTGAACTCTTATAGGGGAAGCGCAGGTTTCATGAAAACAACTCAGAATGTCAAGTTATAATGAAATCTTCATTTTGTGTTAGTTTGTCCTGATTTCTTCACGAAAACACGTTTTCCTATAATGGTAGGTTGAACTCTTGCAGGGGAAGCGCAGGTTTCATGAAAACAACTCAGAATGTCAAGTTATAATAAAATCTTCATTTTGTGTTAGTTTGTCATGATTTCTTCACGAAAACACGTTTTCCCATAATGGTAGGTTGAACTCTTGTAGGGGAAGCGCAGGTTTCATGAAAACAACTCAGAATGTCAAGTTATAATGAAATCTTCATTTTGTGTTAGTTTGTCATGATTTCTTCACGAAAACACGTTTTCCCATAATGGTAGGTTGAACTCTTTTAGGGGAAGCGCAGGTTTCATGAAAACAACTCAGAATGTCAAGTTATAATGAAATCTTCATTTTGTGTTAGTTTGTCATGATTTCTTCACGAAAACACGTTTTCCTATAATGGAAGGTTGAACTCTTGTAGGGGAAGCGCAGGTTTCATGAAAACAACTCAGAATGTCAAGTTATAATGAAATCTTCATTTTGTGTTAGTTTGTCATGATTTCTTCACGAAAACACGTTTTCCTATAATGGTTGGTTGAACTCTTGTAGGGGAAGCGCAGGTTTCATGAAAACAACTCAGAATGTCAAGTTATAATAAAATCTTCATTTTGTGTTAGTTTGTCATGATTTCTTCACGAAAACACGTTTTCCCATAATGGTAGGTTGAACTCTTGTAGGGGAAGCGCAGGTTTCATGAAAACAACTCAGAATGTCAAGTTATAATGAAATCTTCATTTTGTGTTAGTTTGTCATGATTTCTTCACGAAAACACGTTTTCCCATAATGGTAGGTTGAACTCTTATAGGGGAAGCGCAGGTTTCATGAAAACAACTCAGAATGTCAAGTTATAATGAAATCTTCATTTTGTGTTAGTTTGTCATGATTTCTTCACGAAAACACGTTTTCCTATAATGGTAGGTTGAACTCTTGTAGGGGAAGCGCAGGTTTCATGAAAACAACTCAGAATGTCAAGTTATAATGAAATCTTCATTTTGTGTTAGTTTGTCATGATTTCTTCACGAAAACACGTTTTCCTATAATGGTAGGTTGAACTCTTGTAGGGGAAGCGCAGGTTTCATGAAAACAACTCAGAATGTCAAGTTATAATGAAATCTTCATTTTGTGTTAGTTTGTCATGATTTCTTCACGAAAACACGTTTTCCCATAATGGTAGGTTGAACTCTTGTAGGGGAAGCGCAGGTTTCATGAAAACAACTCAGAATGTCAAGTTATAATGAAATCTTCATTTTGTGTTAGTTTGTCATGATTTCTTCACGAAAACACGTTTTCCTATAATGGTAGGTTGAACTCTTGTAGGGGAAGCGCAGGTTTCATGAAAACAACTCAGAATGTCAAGTTATAATGAAATCTTCATTTTGTGTTAGTTTGTCATGATTTCTTCACGAAAACACGTTTTCCTATAATGGTAGGTTGAACTCTTGTAGGGGAAGCGCAGGTTTCATGAAAACAACTCAGAATGTCAAGTTATAATGAAATCTTCATTTTGTGTTAGTTTGTCATGATTTCTTCACGAAAACCACGTTTTCCTATAATGGTAGGTTGAACTCTTATAGGGGAAGCGCAGGTTTCATGAAAACAACTCAGAATGTCAAGTTATAATGAAATCTTCATTTTGTGTTAGTTTGTCCTGATTTCTTCACGAAAACACGTTTTCCTATAATGGTAGGTTGAACTCTTGCAGGGGAAGCGCAGGTTTCATGAAAACAACTCAGAATGTCAAGTTATAATAAAATCTTCATTTTGTGTTAGTTTGTCATGATTTCTTCACGAAAACACGTTTTCCCATAATGGTAGGTTGAACTCTTGTAGGGGAAGCGCAGGTTTCATGAAAACAACTCAGAATGTCAAGTTATAATGAAATCTTCATTTTGTGTTAGTTTGTCATGATTTCTTCACGAAAACACGTTTTCCCATAATGGTAGGTTGAACTCTTTTAGGGGAAGCGCAGGTTTCATGAAAACAACTCAGAATGTCAAGTTATAATGAAATCTTCATTTTGTGTTAGTTTGTCATGATTTCTTCACGAAAACACGTTTTCCTATAATGGAAGGTTGAACTCTTGTAGGGGAAGCGCAGGTTTCATGAAAACAACTCAGAATGTCAAGTTATAATGAAATCTTCATTTTGTGTTAGTTTGTCATGATTTCTTCACGAAAACACGTTTTCCTATAATGGTTGGTTGAACTCTTGTAGGGGAAGCGCAGGTTTCATGAAAACAACTCAGAATGTCAAGTTATAATAAAATCTTCATTTTGTGTTAGTTTGTCATGATTTCTTCACGAAAACACGTTTTCCCATAATGGTAGGTTGAACTCTTGTAGGGGAAGCGCAGGTTTCATGAAAACAACTCAGAATGTCAAGTTATAATGAAATCTTCATTTTGTGTTAGTTTGTCATGATTTCTTCACGAAAACACGTTTTCCCATAATGGTAGGTTGAACTCTTATAGGGGAAGCGCAGGTTTCATGAAAACAACTCAGAATGTCAAGTTATAATGAAATCTTCATTTTGTGTTAGTTTGTCATGATTTCTTCACGAAAACACGTTTTCCTATAATGGTAGGTTGAACTCTTGTAGGGGAAGCGCAGGTTTCATGAAAACAACTCAGAATGTCAAGTTATAATGAAATCTTCATTTTGTGTTAGTTTGTCATGATTTCTTCACGAAACACGTTTTCCTATAATGGTAGGTTGAACTCTTGTAGGGGAAGCGCAGGTTTCATGAAAACAACTCAGAATGTCAAGTTATAATGAAATCTTCATTTTGTGTTAGTTTGTCATGATTTCTTCACGAAAACACGTTTTCCCATAATGGTAGGTTGAACTCTTGTAGGGGAAGCGCAGGTTTCATGAAAACAACTCAGAATGTCAAGTTATAATGAAATCTTCATTTTGTGTTAGTTTGTCATGATTTCTTCACGAAAACACGTTTTCCCATAATGGTAGGTTGAACTCTTGTAGGGGAAGCGCAGGTTTCATGAAAACAACTCAGAATGTCAAGTTATAATAAAATCTTCATTTTGTGTTAGTTTGTCATGATTTCTTCACGAAAACACGTTTTCCCATAATGGTAGGTTGAACTCTTGTAGGGGAAGTGCAGGTTTCATGAAAACAACTCAGAATGTCAAATTATAATGAAATCTTCATTTTGTGTTAGTTTGTCATGATTTCTTCACGAAAACACGTTTTCCCATAATGGTAGGTTGAACTCTTTTAGGGGAAGCGCAGGTTTCATGAAAACAACTCAGAATGTCAAGTTATAATGAAATCTTCATTTTGTGTTAGTTTGTCATGATTTCTTCACGAAAACACGTTTTCCTATAATGGAAGGTTGAACTCTTGTAGGGGAAGCGCAGGTTTCATGAAAACAACTCAGAATGTCAAGTTATAATGAAATCTTCATTTTGTGTTAGTTTGTCATGATTTCTTCACGAAAACACGTTTTCCTATAATGGTAGGTTGAACTCTTATAGGGGAAGCGCAGGTTTCATGAAAACAACTCAGAATGTCAAGTTATAATGAAATCTTCATTTTGTGTTAGTTTGTCATGATTTCTTCACGAAAACACGTTTTCCTATAATGGTTGGTTGAACTCTTGTAGGGGAAGCGCAGGTTTCATGAAAACAACTCAGAATGTCAAGTTATAATAAAATCTTCATTTTGTGTTAGTTTGTCATGATTTCTTCACGAAAACACGTTTTCCCATAATGGTAGGTTGAACTCTTGTAGGGGAAGCGCAGGTTTCATGAAAACAACTCAGAATGTCAAGTTATAATGAAATCTTCATTTTGTGTTAGTTTGTCATGATTTCTTCACGAAAACACGTTTTCCCATAATGGTAGGTTGAACTCTTATAGGGGAAGCGCAGGTTTCATGAAAACAACTCAGAATGTCAAGTTATAATGAAATCTTCATTTTGTGTTAGTTTGTCATGATTTCTTCACGAAAACACGTTTTCCTATAATGGTAGGTTGAACTCTTGTAGGGGAAGCGCAGGTTTCATGAAAACAACTCAGAATGTCAAGTTATAATGAAATCTTCATTTTGTGTTAGTTTGTCATGATTTCTTCACGAAAACACGTTTTCCTATAATGGTAGGTTGAACTCTTGTAGGGGAAGCGCAGGTTTCATGAAAACAACTCAGAATGTCAAGTTATAATGAAATCTTCATTTTGTGTTAGTTTGTCATGATTTCTTCACGAAAACACGTTTTCCTATAATGGTAGGTTGAACTCTTGTAGGGGAAGCGCAGGTTTCATGAAAACAACTCAGAATGTCAAGTTATAATGAAATCTTCATTTTGTGTTAGTTTGTCATGATTTCTTCACGAAAACACGTTTTCCTATAATGGTAGGTTGAACTCTTGTAGGGGAAGCGCAGGTTTCATGAAAACAACTCAGAATGTCAAGTTATAATGAAATCTTCATTTTGTGTTAGTTTGTCATGATTTCTTCACGAAAACACGTTTTCCTATAATGGTAGGTTGAACTCTTGTAGGGGAAGCGCAGGTTTCATGAAAACAACTCAGAATGTCAAGTTATAATGAAATCTTCATTTTGTGTTAGTTTGTCATGATTTCTTCACGAAAACACGTTTTCCTATAATGGTAGGTTGAACTCTTATAGGGGAAGCGCAGGTTTCATGAAAACAACTCAGAATGTCAAGTTATAATGAAATCTTCATTTTGTGTTAGTTTGTCATGATTTCTTCACGAAAACACGTTTTCCCATAATGGTTGGTTGAACTCTTGTAGGGGAAGCGCAGGTTTCATGAAAACAACTCAGAATGTCAAGTTATAATAAAATCTTCATTTTGTGTTAGTTTGTCATGATTTCTTCACGAAAACACGTTTTCCCATAATGGTAGGTTGAACTCTTGTAGGGGAAGCGCAGGTTTCATGAAAACAACTCAGAATGTCAAGTTATAATGAAATCTTCATTTTGTGTTAGTTTGTCATGATTTCTTCACGAAAACACGTTTTCCTATAATGGTAGGTTGAACTCTTGTAGGGGAAGCGCAGGTTTCATGAAAACAACTCAGAATGTCAAGTTATAATGAAATCTTCATTTTGTGTTAGTTTGTCATGATTTCTTCACGAAAACACGTTTTCCCATAATGGTAGGTTGAACTCTTGTAGGGGAAGCGCAGGTTTCATGAAAACAACTCAGAATGTCAAGTTATAATGAAATCTTCATTTTGTGTTAGTTTGTCATGATTTCTTCACGAAAACACGTTTTCCTATAATGGTAGGTTGAACTCTTGTAGGGGAAGCGCAGGTTTCATGAAAACAACTCAGAATGTCAAGTTATAATGAAATCTTCATTTTGTGTTAGTTTGTCATGATTTCTTCACGAAAACACATTTTCCTATAATGTTAGGTTGAACTCTTGTAGGGGAAGCGCAGGTTTCATGAAAACAACTCAGAATGTCAAGTTATAATGAAATCTTCATTTTGTGTTAGTTTGTCATGATTTCTTCACGAAAACACGTTTTCCTATAATGGTAGGTTGAACTCTTGTAGGGGAAGCGCAGGTTTCATGAAAACAACTCAGAATGTCAAGTTATAATGAAATCTTCATTTTGTGTTAGTTTGTCATGATTTCTTCACGAAAACACGTTTTCCTATAATGTTAGGTTGAACTCTTGTAGGGGAAGCGCAGGTTTCATGAAAACAACTCAGAATGTCAAGTTATAATGAAATCTTCATTTTGTGTTAGTTTGTCATGATTTCTTCACGAAAACACGTTTTCCTATAATGGTAGGTTGAACTCTTGTAGGGGAAGCGCAGGTTTCATGAAAACAACTCAGAATGTCAAGTTATAATGAAATCTTCATTTTGTGTTAGTTTGTCATGATTTCTTCACGAAAACACGTTTTCCCATAATGGTTGGTTGAACTCTTGTAGGGGAAGCGCAGGTTTCATGAAAACAACTCAGAATGTCAAGTTATAATAAAATCTTCATTTTGTGTTAGTTTGTCATGATTTCTTCACGAAAACACGTTTTCCCATAATGGTAGGTTGAACTCTTGTAGGGGAAGCGCAGGTTTCATGAAAACAACTCAGAATGTCAAGTTATAATGAAATCTTCATTTTGTGTTAGTTTGTCATGATTTCTTCACGAAACACGTTTTCCTATAATGGTAGGTTGAACTCTTGTAGGGGAAGCGCAGGTTTCATGAAAACAACTCAGAATGTCAAGTTATAATGAAATCTTCATTTTGTGTTTGTCATGATTTCTTCACGAAAACACGTTTTCCTATAATGGTAGGTTGAACTCTTGTAGGGAAGCGCAGGTTTCATGAAAACAACTCAGAATGTCAAGTTATAATGAAATCTTCATTTTGTGTTAGTTTGTCATGATTTCTTCACGAAACACGTTTTCCTATAATGTTAGGTTGAACTCTTGTAGGGGAAGCGCAGGTTTCATGAAAACAACTCAGAATGTCAAGTTATAATGAAATCTTCATTTTGTGTTAGTTTGTCATGATTTCTTCACGAAAACACGTTTTCCTATAATGGTAGGTTGAACTCTTGTAGGGGAAGCGCAGGTTTCATGAAAACAACTCAGAATGTCAAGTTATAATGAAATCTTCATTTTGTGTTAGTTTGTCATGATTTCTTCACGAAAACACGTTTTCCTATAATGGTAGGTTGAACTCTTGTAGGGGAAGCGCAGGTTTCATGAAAACAACTCAGAATGTCAAGTTATAATGAAATCTTCATTTTGTGTTAGTTTGTCATGATTTCTTCACGAAAACACGTTTTCCTATAATGGTAGGTTGAACTCTTGTAGGGGAAGCGCAGGTTTCATGAAAACAACTCAGAATGTCAAGTTATAATGAAATCTTCATTTTGTGTTAGTTTGTCATGATTTCTTCACGAAAACACGTTTTCCTATAATGGTAGGTTGAACTCTTGTAGGGGAAGCGCAGGTTTCATGAAAACAACTCAGAATGTCAAGTTATAATGAAATCTTCATTTTGTGTTAGTTTGTCATGATTTCTTCACGAAAACACATTTTCCTATAATGTTAGGTTGAACTCTTGTAGGGGAAGCGCAGGTTTCATGAAAACAACTCAGAATGTCAAGTTATAATGAAATCTTCATTTTGTGTTAGTTTGTCATGATTTCTTCACGAAAACACGTTTTCCTATAATGGTAGGTTGAACTCTTGTAGGGGAAGCGCAGGTTTCATGAAAACAACTCAGAATGTCAAGTTATAATGAAATCTTCATTTTGTGTTAGTTTGTCATGATTTCTTCACGAAAACACGTTTTCCTATAATGGTAGGTTGAACTCTTATAGGGGAAGCGCAGGTTTCATGAAAACAACCCAGAATGTCAAGTTATAATGAAATCTTCATTTTGTGTTAGTTTGTCCTGATTTCTTCACGAAAACACGTTTTCCTATAATGGTAGGTTGAACTCTTGTAGGGGAAGCGCAGGTTTCATGAAAACAACTCAGAATGTCAAGTTATAATAAAATCTTCATTTTGTGTTAGTTTGTCATGATTTCTTCACGAAAACACGTTTTCCCATAATGGTAGGTTGAACTCTTGTAGGGGAAGCGCAGGTTTCATGAAAACAACTCAGAATGTCAAGTTATAATGAAATCTTCATTTTGTGTTAGTTTGTCATGATTTCTTCACGAAAACACGTTTTCCCATAATGGTAGGTTGAACTCTTTTAGGGGAAGCGCAGGTTTCATGAAAACAACTCAGAATGTCAAGTTATAATGAAATCTTCATTTTGTGTTAGTTTGTCATGATTTCTTCACGAAAACACGTTTTCCTATAATGGAAGGTTGAACTCTTGTAGGGGAAGCGCAGGTTTCATGAAAACAACCCAGAATGTCAAGTTATAATGAAATCTTCATTTTGTGTTAGTTTGTCATGATTTCTTCACGAAAACACGTTTTCCTATAATGGTTGGTTGAACTCTTGTAGGGGAAGCGCAGGTTTCATGAAAACAACTCAGAATGTCAAGTTATAATAAAATCTTCATTTTGTGTTAGTTTGTCATGATTTCTTCACGAAAACACGTTTTCCCATAATGGTAGGTTGAACTCTTGTAGGGGAAGCGCAGGTTTCATGAAAACAACTCAGAATGTCAAGTTATAATGAAATCTTCATTTTGTGTTAGTTTGTCATGATTTCTTCACGAAAACACGTTTTCCCATAATGGTAGGTTGAACTCTTGTAGGGGAAGCGCAGGTTTCATGAAAACAACTCAGAATGTCAAGTTATAATAAAATCTTCATTTTGTGTTAGTTTGTCATGATTTCTTCACGAAAACACGTTTTCCCATAATGGTAGGTTGAACTCTTGCAGGGGAAGTGCAGGTTTCATGAAAACAACTCAGAATGTCAAATTATAATGAAATCTTCATTTTGTGTTAGTTTGTCATGATTTCTTCACGAAAACACGTTTTCCCATAATGGTAGGTTGAACTCTTTTAGGGGAAGCGCAGGTTTCATGAAAACAACTCAGAATGTCAAGTTATAATGAAATCTTCATTTTGTGTTAGTTTGTCATGATTTCTTCACGAAAACACGTTTTCCTATAATGGAAGGTTGAACTCTTGTAGGGGAAGCGCAGGTTTCATGAAAACAACTCAGAATGTCAAGTTATAATGAAATCTTCATTTTGTGTTAGTTTGTCATGATTTCTTCACGAAAACACGTTTTCCTATAATGGTAGGTTGAACTCTTATAGGGGAAGCGCAGGTTTCATGAAAACAACTCAGAATGTCAAGTTATAATGAAATCTTCATTTTGTGTTAGTTTGTCATGATTTCTTCACGAAAACACGTTTTCCCATAATGGTTGGTTGAACTCTTGTAGGGGAAGCGCAGGTTTCATGAAAACAACTCAGAATGTCAAGTTATAATAAAATCTTCATTTTGTGTTAGTTTGTCATGATTTCTTCACGAAAACACGTTTTCCCATAATGGTAGGTTGAACTCTTGTAGGGGAAGCGCAGGTTTCATGAAAACAACTCAGAATGTCAAGTTATAATGAAATCTTCATTTTGTGTTAGTTTGTCATGATTTCTTCACGAAAACACGTTTTCCCATAATGGTAGGTTGAACTCTTATAGGGGAAGCGCAGGTTTCATGAAAACAACTCAGAATGTCAAGTTATAATGAAATCTTCATTTTGTGTTAGTTTGTCATGATTTCTTCACGAAAACACGTTTTCCTATAATGGTAGGTTGAACTCTTGTAGGGGAAGCGCAGGTTTCATGAAAACAACTCAGAATGTCAAGTTATAATGAAATCTTCATTTTGTGTTAGTTTGTCATGATTTCTTCACGAAAACACGTTTTCCTATAATGGTAGGTTGAACTCTTGTAGGGGAAGCGCAGGTTTCATGAAAACAACTCAGAATGTCAAGTTATAATGAAATCTTCATTTTGTGTTAGTTTGTCATGATTTCTTCACGAAAACACGTTTTCCTATAATGGTAGGTTGAACTCTTGTAGGGGAAGCGCAGGTTTCATGAAAACAACTCAGAATGTCAAGTTATAATGAAATCTTCATTTTGTGTTAGTTTGTCATGATTTCTTCACGAAAACACGTTTTCCCATAATGGTTGGTTGAACTCTTGTAGGGGAAGCGCAGGTTTCATGAAAACAACTCAGAATGTCAAGTTATAATGAAATCTTCATTTTGTGTTAGTTTGTCATGATTTCTTCACGAAAACACGTTTTCCTATAATGGTAGGTTGAACTCTTGTAGGGGAAGCACAGGTTTCATGAAAACAACTCAGAATGTCAAGTTATAATGAAATCTTCATTTTGTGTTAGTTTGTCATGATTTCTTCACGAAAACACATTTTCCTATAATGTTAGGTTGAACTCTTGTAGGGGAAGCGCAGGTTTCATGAAAACAACTCAGAATGTCAAGTTATAATGAAATCTTCATTTTGTGTTAGTTTGTCATGATTTCTTCACGAAAACACGTTTTCCTATAATGGTAGGTTGAACTCTTGTAGGGGAAGCGCAGGTTTCATGAAAACAACTCAGAATGTCAAGTTATAATGAAATCTTCATTTTGTGTTAGTTTGTCATGATTTCTTCACGAAAACACGTTTTCCTATAATGGTAGGTTGAACTCTTATAGGGGAAGCGCAGGTTTCATGAAAACAACTCAGAATGTCAAGTTATAATGAAATCTTCATTTTGTGTTAGTTTGTCCTGATTTCTTCACGAAAACACGTTTTCCTATAATGGTAGGTTGAACTCTTGCAGGGGAAGCGCAGGTTTCATGAAAACAACTCAGAATGTCAAGTTATAATAAAATCTTCATTTTGTGTTAGTTTGTCATGATTTCTTCACGAAAACACGTTTTCCCATAATGGTAGGTTGAACTCTTGTAGGGGAAGCGCAGGTTTCATGAAAACAACTCAGAATGTCAAGTTATAATGAAATCTTCATTTTGTGTTAGTTTGTCATGATTTCTTCACGAAAACACGTTTTCCCATAATGGTAGGTTGAACTCTTTTAGGGGAAGCGCAGGTTTCATGAAAACAACTCAGAATGTCAAGTTATAATGAAATCTTCATTTTGTGTTAGTTTGTCATGATTTCTTCACGAAAACACGTTTTCCTATAATGGAAGGTTGAACTCTTGTAGGGGAAGCGCAGGTTTCATGAAAACAACTCAGAATGTCAAGTTATAATGAAATCTTCATTTTGTGTTAGTTTGTCATGATTTCTTCACGAAAACACGTTTTCCTATAATGGTTGGTTGAACTCTTGTAGGGGAAGCGCAGGTTTCATGAAAACAACTCAGAATGTCAAGTTATAATAAAATCTTCATTTTGTGTTAGTTTGTCATGATTTCTTCACGAAAACACGTTTTCCCATAATGGTAGGTTGAACTCTTGTAGGGGAAGCGCAGGTTTCATGAAAACAACTCAGAATGTCAAGTTATAATGAAATCTTCATTTTGTGTTAGTTTGTCATGATTTCTTCACGAAAACACGTTTTCCCATAATGGTAGGTTGAACTCTTATAGGGGAAGCGCAGGTTTCATGAAAACAACTCAGAATGTCAAGTTATAATGAAATCTTCATTTTGTGTTAGTTTGTCATGATTTCTTCACGAAAACACGTTTTCCTATAATGGTAGGTTGAACTCTTGTAGGGGAAGCGCAGGTTTCATGAAAACAACTCAGAATGTCAAGTTATAATGAAATCTTCATTTTGTGTTAGTTTGTCATGATTTCTTCACGAAAACACGTTTTCCTATAATGGTAGGTTGAACTCTTGTAGGGGAAGCGCAGGTTTCATGAAAACAACTCAGAATGTCAAGTTATAATGAAATCTTCATTTTGTGTTAGTTTGTCATGATTTCTTCACGAAAACACGTTTTCCCATAATGGTAGGTTGAACTCTTGTAGGGGAAGCGCAGGTTTCATGAAAACAACTCAGAATGTCAAGTTATAATGAAATCTTCATTTTGTGTTAGTTTGTCATGATTTCTTCACGAAAACACGTTTTCCCATAATGGTAGGTTGAACTCTTGTAGGGGAAGCGCAGGTTTCATGAAAACAACTCAGAATGTCAAGTTATAATGAAATCTTCATTTTGTGTTAGTTTGTCATGATTTCTTCACGAAAACACGTTTTCCTATAATGGTAGGTTGAACTCTTGTAGGGGAAGCGCAGGTTTCATGAAAACAACTCAGAATGTCAAGTTATAATGAAATCTTCATTTTGTGTTAGTTTGTCATGATTTCTTCACGAAAACACGTTTTCCTATAATGGTAGGTTGAACTCTTATAGGGGAAGCGCAGGTTTCATGAAAACAACTCAGAATGTCAAGTTATAATGAAATCTTCATTTTGTGTTAGTTTGTCCTGATTTCTTCACGAAAACACGTTTTCCTATAATGGTAGGTTGAACTCTTGCAGGGGAAGCGCAGGTTTCATGAAAACAACTCAGAATGTCAAGTTATAATAAAATCTTCATTTTGTGTTAGTTTGTCATGATTTCTTCACGAAAACACGTTTTCCCATAATGGTAGGTTGAACTCTTGTAGGGGAAGCGCAGGTTTCATGAAAACAACTCAGAATGTCAAGTTATAATGAAATCTTCATTTTGTGTTAGTTTGTCATGATTTCTTCACGAAAACACGTTTTCCCATAATGGTAGGTTGAACTCTTTTAGGGGAAGCGCAGGTTTCATGAAAACAACTCAGAATGTCAAGTTATAATGAAATCTTCATTTTGTGTTAGTTTGTCATGATTTCTTCACGAAAACACGTTTTCCTATAATGGAAGGTTGAACTCTTGTAGGGGAAGCGCAGGTTTCATGAAAACAACTCAGAATGTCAAGTTATAATGAAATCTTCATTTTGTGTTAGTTTGTCATGATTTCTTCACGAAAACACGTTTTCCTATAATGGTTGGTTGAACTCTTGTAGGGGAAGCGCAGGTTTCATGAAAACAACTCAGAATGTCAAGTTATAATAAAATCTTCATTTTGTGTTAGTTTGTCATGATTTCTTCACGAAAACACGTTTTCCCATAATGGTAGGTTGAACTCTTGTAGGGGAAGCGCAGGTTTCATGAAAACAACTCAGAATGTCAAGTTATAATGAAATCTTCATTTTGTGTTAGTTTGTCATGATTTCTTCACGAAAACACGTTTTCCCATAATGGTAGGTTGAACTCTTATAGGGGAAGCGCAGGTTTCATGAAAACAACTCAGAATGTCAAGTTATAATGAAATCTTCATTTTGTGTTAGTTTGTCATGATTTCTTCACGAAAACACGTTTTCCTATAATGGTAGGTTGAACTCTTGTAGGGGAAGCGCAGGTTTCATGAAAACAACTCAGAATGTCAAGTTATAATGAAATCTTCATTTTGTGTTAGTTTGTCATGATTTCTTCACGAAAACACGTTTTCCCATAATGGTAGGTTGAACTCTTGTAGGGGAAGCGCAGGTTTCATGAAAACAACTCAGAATGTCAAGTTATAATGAAATCTTCATTTTGTGTTAGTTTGTCATGATTTCTTCACGAAAACACGTTTTCCCATAATGGTAGGTTGAACTCTTGTAGGGGAAGCGCAGGTTTCATGAAAACAACTCAGAATGTCAAGTTATAATAAAATCTTCATTTTGTGTTAGTTTGTCATGATTTCTTCACGAAAACACGTTTTCCCATAATGGTAGGTTGAACTCTTGTAGGGGAAGTGC
Organism: Paramormyrops kingsleyae; assembly: GCF_048594095.1. Taxonomy (NCBI): domain Eukaryota; kingdom Metazoa; phylum Chordata; class Actinopteri; order Osteoglossiformes; family Mormyridae; genus Paramormyrops; species Paramormyrops kingsleyae. Next base: position 66,701 of record NW_027325984.1, read on the forward strand.
AGGTTTCATGAAAACAACTCAGAATGTCAAATTATAATGAAATCTTCATTTTGTGTTAGTTTGTCATGATTTCTTCACGAAAACACGTTTTCCCATAATGGTAGGTTGAACTCTTTTAGGGGAAGCGCAGGTTTCATGAAAACAACTCAGAATGTCAAGTTATAATGAAATCTTCATTTTGTGTTAGTTTGTCATGATTTCTTCACGAAAACACGTTTTCCTATAATGGAAGGTTGAACTCTTGTAGGGGAAGCGCAGGTTTCATGAAAACAACTCAGAATGTCAAGTTATAATGAAATCTTCATTTTGTGTTAGTTTGTCATGATTTCTTCACGAAAACACGTTTTCCTATAATGGTAGGTTGAACTCTTATAGGGGAAGCGCAGGTTTCATGAAAACAACTCAGAATGTCAAGTTATAATGAAATCTTCATTTTGTGTTAGTTTGTCATGATTTCTTCACGAAAACACGTTTTCCTATAATGGTTGGTTGAACTCTTGTAGGGGAAGCGCAGGTTTCATGAAAACAACTCAGAATGTCAAGTTATAATAAAATCTTCATTTTGTGTTAGTTTGTCATGATTTCTTCACGAAAACACGTTTTCCCATAATGGTAGGTTGAACTCTTGTAGGGGAAGCGCAGGTTTCATGAAAACAACTCAGAATGTCAAGTTATAATGAAATCTTCATTTTGTGTTAGTTTGTCATGATTTCTTCACGAAAACACGTTTTCCCATAATGGTAGGTTGAACTCTTATAGGGGAAGCGCAGGTTTCATGAAAACAACTCAGAATGTCAAGTTATAATGAAATCTTCATTTTGTGTTAGTTTGTCATGATTTCTTCACGAAAACACGTTTTCCTATAATGGTAGGTTGAACTCTTGTAGGGGAAGCGCAGGTTTCATGAAAACAACTCAGAATGTCAAGTTATAATGAAATCTTCATTTTGTGTTAGTTTGTCATGATTTCTTCACGAAAACACGTTTTCCTATAATGGTAGGTTGAACTCTTGTAGGGGAAGCGCAGGTTTCATGAAAACAACTCAGAATGTCAAGTTATAATGAAATCTTCATTTTGTGTTAGTTTGTCATGATTTCTTCACGAAAACACGTTTTCCTATAATGGTAGGTTGAACTCTTGTAGGGGAAGCGCAGGTTTCATGAAAACAACTCAGAATGTCAAGTTATAATGAAATCTTCATTTTGTGTTAGTTTGTCATGATTTCTTCACGAAAACACGTTTTCCTATAATGGTAGGTTGAACTCTTGTAGGGGAAGCGCAGGTTTCATGAAAACAACTCAGAATGTCAAGTTATAATGAAATCTTCATTTTGTGTTAGTTTGTCATGATTTCTTCACGAAAACACGTTTTCCTATAATGGTAGGTTGAACTCTTGTAGGGGAAGCGCAGGTTTCATGAAAACAACTCAGAATGTCAAGTTATAATGAAATCTTCATTTTGTGTTAGTTTGTCATGATTTCTTCACGAAAACACGTTTTCCTATAATGGTAGGTTGAACTCTTATAGGGGAAGCGCAGGTTTCATGAAAACAACTCAGAATGTCAAGTTATAATGAAATCTTCATTTTGTGTTAGTTTGTCATGATTTCTTCACGAAAACACGTTTTCCCATAATGGTTGGTTGAACTCTTGTAGGGGAAGCGCAGGTTTCATGAAAACAACTCAGAATGTCAAGTTATAATAAAATCTTCATTTTGTGTTAGTTTGTCATGATTTCTTCACGAAAACACGTTTTCCCATAATGGTAGGTTGAACTCTTGTAGGGGAAGCGCAGGTTTCATGAAAACAACTCAGAATGTCAAGTTATAATGAAATCTTCATTTTGTGTTAGTTTGTCATGATTTCTTCACGAAAACACGTTTTCCTATAATGGTAGGTTGAACTCTTGTAGGGGAAGCGCAGGTTTCATGAAAACAACTCAGAATGTCAAGTTATAATGAAATCTTCATTTTGTGTTAGTTTGTCATGATTTCTTCACGAAAACACGTTTTCCCATAATGGTAGGTTGAACTCTTGTAGGGGAAGCGCAGGTTTCATGAAAACAACTCAGAATGTCAAGTTATAATGAAATCTTCATTTTGTGTTAGTTTGTCATGATTTCTTCACGAAAACACGTTTTCCTATAATGGTAGGTTGAACTCTTGTAGGGGAAGCGCAGGTTTCATGAAAACAACTCAGAATGTCAAGTTATAATGAAATCTTCATTTTGTGTTAGTTTGTCATGATTTCTTCACGAAAACACATTTTCCTATAATGTTAGGTTGAACTCTTGTAGGGGAAGCGCAGGTTTCATGAAAACAACTCAGAATGTCAAGTTATAATGAAATCTTCATTTTGTGTTAGTTTGTCATGATTTCTTCACGAAAACACGTTTTCCTATAATGGTAGGTTGAACTCTTGTAGGGGAAGCGCAGGTTTCATGAAAACAACTCAGAATGTCAAGTTATAATGAAATCTTCATTTTGTGTTAGTTTGTCATGATTTCTTCACGAAAACACGTTTTCCTATAATGTTAGGTTGAACTCTTGTAGGGGAAGCGCAGGTTTCATGAAAACAACTCAGAATGTCAAGTTATAATGAAATCTTCATTTTGTGTTAGTTTGTCATGATTTCTTCACGAAAACACGTTTTCCTATAATGGTAGGTTGAACTCTTGTAGGGGAAGCGCAGGTTTCATGAAAACAACTCAGAATGTCAAGTTATAATGAAATCTTCATTTTGTGTTAGTTTGTCATGATTTCTTCACGAAAACACGTTTTCCCATAATGGTAGGTTGAACTCTTGTAGGGGAAGCGCAGGTTTCATGAAAACAACTCAGAATGTCAAGTTATAATAAAATCTTCATTTTGTGTTAGTTTGTCATGATTTCTTCACGAAAACACGTTTTCCCATAATGGTAGGTTGAACTCTTGTAGGGGAAGCGCAGGTTTCATGAAAACAACTCAGAATGTCAAGTTATAATGAAATCTTCATTTTGTGTTAGTTTGTCATGATTTCTTCACGAAAACACGTTTTCCTATAATGGTAGGTTGAACTCTTGTAGGGGAAGCGCAGGTTTCATGAAAACAACTCAGAATGTCAAGTTATAATGAAATCTTCATTTTGTGTTTGTCATGATTTCTTCACGAAAACACGTTTTCCTATAATGGTAGGTTGAACTCTTGTAGGGGAAGCGCAGGTTTCATGAAAACAACTCAGAATGTCAAGTTATAATGAAATCTTCATTTTGTGTTAGTTTGTCATGATTTCTTCACGAAAACACGTTTTCCTATAATGTTAGGTTGAACTCTTGTAGGGGAAGCGCAGGTTTCATGAAAACAACTCAGAATGTCAAGTTATAATGAAATCTTCATTTTGTGTTAGTTTGTCATGATTTCTTCACGAAAACACGTTTTCCTATAATGGTAGGTTGAACTCTTGTAGGGGAAGCGCAGGTTTCATGAAAACAACTCAGAATGTCAAGTTATAATGAAATCTTCATTTTGTGTTAGTTTGTCATGATTTCTTCACGAAAACACGTTTTCCTATAATGGTAGGTTGAACTCTTGTAGGGGAAGCGCAGGTTTCATGAAAACAACTCAGAATGTCAAGTTATAATGAAATCTTCATTTTGTGTTAGTTTGTCATGATTTCTTCACGAAAACACGTTTTCCTATAATGGTAGGTTGAACTCTTGTAGGGGAAGCGCAGGTTTCATGAAAACAACTCAGAATGTCAAGTTATAATGAAATCTTCATTTTGTGTTAGTTTGTCATGATTTCTTCACGAAAACACGTTTTCCTATAATGGTAGGTTGAACTCTTGTAGGGGAAGCGCAGGTTTCATGAAAACAACTCAGAATGTCAAGTTATAATGAAATCTTCATTTTGTGTTAGTTTGTCATGATTTCTTCACGAAAACACGTTTTCCCATAATGGTAGGTTGAACTCTTGTAGGGGAAGCGCAGGTTTCATGAAAACAACTCAGAATGTCAAGTTATAATGAAATCTTCATTTTGTGTTAGTTTGTCATGATTTCTTCACGAAAACACGTTTTCCTATAATGGTAGGTTGAACTCTTGTAGGGGAAGCGCAGGTTTCATGAAAACAACTCAGAATGTCAAGTTATAATGAAATCTTCATTTTGTGTTAGTTTGTCATGATTTCTTCACGAAAACACATTTTCCTATAATGTTAGGTTGAACTCTTGTAGGGGAAGCGCAGGTTTCATGAAAACAACTCAGAATGTCAAGTTATAATGAAATCTTCATTTTGTGTTAGTTTGTCATGATTTCTTCACGAAAACACGTTTTCCTATAATGGTAGGTTGAACTCTTGTAGGGGAAGCGCAGGTTTCATGAAAACAACTCAGAATGTCAAGTTATAATGAAATCTTCATTTTGTGTTAGTTTGTCATGATTTCTTCACGAAAACACGTTTTCCTATAATGGTAGGTTGAACTCTTATAGGGGAAGCGCAGGTTTCATGAAAACAACCCAGAATGTCAAGTTATAATGAAATCTTCATTTTGTGTTAGTTTGTCCTGATTTCTTCACGAAAACACGTTTTCCTATAATGGTAGGTTGAACTCTTGTAGGGGAAGCGCAGGTTTCATGAAAACAACTCAGAATGTCAAGTTATAATAAAATCTTCATTTTGTGTTAGTTTGTCATGATTTCTTCACGAAAACACGTTTTCCCATAATGGTAGGTTGAACTCTTGTAGGGGAAGCGCAGGTTTCATGAAAACAACTCAGAATGTCAAGTTATAATGAAATCTTCATTTTGTGTTAGTTTGTCATGATTTCTTCACGAAAACACGTTTTCCCATAATGGTAGGTTGAACTCTTTTAGGGGAAGCGCAGGTTTCATGAAAACAACTCAGAATGTCAAGTTATAATGAAATCTTCATTTTGTGTTAGTTTGTCATGATTTCTTCACGAAAACACGTTTTCCTATAATGGAAGGTTGAACTCTTGTAGGGGAAGCGCAGGTTTCATGAAAACAACCCAGAATGTCAAGTTATAATGAAATCTTCATTTTGTGTTAGTTTGTCATGATTTCTTCACGAAAACACGTTTTCCTATAATGGTTGGTTGAACTCTTGTAGGGGAAGCGCAGGTTTCATGAAAACAACTCAGAATGTCAAGTTATAATAAAATCTTCATTTTGTGTTAGTTTGTCATGATTTCTTCACGAAAACACGTTTTCCCATAATGGTAGGTTGAACTCTTGTAGGGGAAGCGCAGGTTTCATGAAAACAACTCAGAATGTCAAGTTATAATGAAATCTTCATTTTGTGTTAGTTTGTCATGATTTCTTCACGAAAACACGTTTTCCCATAATGGTAGGTTGAACTCTTATAGGGGAAGCGCAGGTTTCATGAAAACAACTCAGAATGTCAAGTTATAATGAAATCTTCATTTTGTGTTAGTTTGTCATGATTTCTTCACGAAAACACGTTTTCCTATAATGGTAGGTTGAACTCTTGTAGGGGAAGCGCAGGTTTCATGAAAACAACTCAGAATGTCAAGTTATAATGAAATCTTCATTTTGTGTTAGTTTGTCATGATTTCTTCACGAAAACACGTTTTCCTATAATGGTAGGTTGAACTCTTGTAGGGGAAGCGCAGGTTTCATGAAAACAACTCAGAATGTCAAGTTATAATGAAATCTTCATTTTGTGTTAGTTTGTCATGATTTCTTCACGAAAACACGTTTTCCTATAATGGTAGGTTGAACTCTTGTAGGGGAAGCGCAGGTTTCATGAAAACAACTCAGAATGTCAAGTTATAATGAAATCTTCATTTTGTGTTAGTTTGTCATGATTTCTTCACGAAAACACGTTTTCCTATAATGGTAGGTTGAACTCTTGTAGGGGAAGCGCAGGTTTCATGAAAACAACTCAGAATGTCAAGTTATAATGAAATCTTCATTTTGTGTTAGTTTGTCATGATTTCTTCACGAAAACACGTTTTCCTATAATGGTAGGTTGAACTCTTGTAGGGGAAGCGCAGGTTTCATGAAAACAACTCAGAATGTCAAGTTATAATGAAATCTTCATTTTGTGTTAGTTTGTCATGATTTCTTCACGAAAACACGTTTTCCTATAATGGTAGGTTGAACTCTTATAGGGGAAGCGCAGGTTTCATGAAAACAACTCAGAATGTCAAGTTATAATGAAATCTTCATTTTGTGTTAGTTTGTCATGATTTCTTCACGAAAACACGTTTTCCCATAATGGTTGGTTGAACTCTTGTAGGGGAAGCGCAGGTTTCATGAAAACAACTCAGAATGTCAAGTTATAATAAAATCTTCATTTTGTGTTAGTTTGTCATGATTTCTTCACGAAAACACGTTTTCCCATAATGGTAGGTTGAACTCTTGTAGGGGAAGCGCAGGTTTCATGAAAACAACTCAGAATGTCAAGTTATAATGAAATCTTCATTTTGTGTTAGTTTGTCATGATTTCTTCACGAAAACACGTTTTCCTATAATGGTAGGTTGAACTCTTGTAGGGGAAGCGCAGGTTTCATGAAAACAACTCAGAATGTCAAGTTATAATGAAATCTTCATTTTGTGTTAGTTTGTCATGATTTCTTCACGAAAACACGTTTTCCCATAATGGTAGGTTGAACTCTTGTAGGGGAAGCGCAGGTTTCATGAAAACAACTCAGAATGTCAAGTTATAATGAAATCTTCATTTTGTGTTAGTTTGTCATGATTTCTTCACGAAAACACGTTTTCCTATAATGGTAGGTTGAACTCTTGTAGGGGAAGCGCAGGTTTCATGAAAACAACTCAGAATGTCAAGTTATAATGAAATCTTCATTTTGTGTTAGTTTGTCATGATTTCTTCACGAAAACACATTTTCCTATAATGTTAGGTTGAACTCTTGTAGGGGAAGCGCAGGTTTCATGAAAACAACTCAGAATGTCAAGTTATAATGAAATCTTCATTTTGTGTTAGTTTGTCATGATTTCTTCACGAAAACACGTTTTCCTATAATGGTAGGTTGAACTCTTGTAGGGGAAGCGCAGGTTTCATGAAAACAACTCAGAATGTCAAGTTATAATGAAATCTTCATTTTGTGTTAGTTTGTCATGATTTCTTCACGAAAACACGTTTTCCTATAATGTTAGGTTGAACTCTTGTAGGGGAAGCGCAGGTTTCATGAAAACAACTCAGAATGTCAAGTTATAATGAAATCTTCATTTTGTGTTAGTTTGTCATGATTTCTTCACGAAAACACGTTTTCCTATAATGGTAGGTTGAACTCTTGTAGGGGAAGCGCAGGTTTCATGAAAACAACTCAGAATGTCAAGTTATAATGAAATCTTCATTTTGTGTTAGTTTGTCATGATTTCTTCACGAAAACACGTTTTCCCATAATGGTAGGTTGAACTCTTGTAGGGGAAGCGCAGGTTTCATGAAAACAACTCAGAATGTCAAGTTATAATAAAATCTTCATTTTGTGTTAGTTTGTCATGATTTCTTCACGAAAACACGTTTTCCCATAATGGTAGGTTGAACTCTTGTAGGGGAAGCGCAGGTTTCATGAAAACAACTCAGAATGTCAAGTTATAATGAAATCTTCATTTTGTGTTAGTTTGTCATGATTTCTTCACGAAAACACGTTTTCCTATAATGGTAGGTTGAACTCTTGTAGGGGAAGCGCAGGTTTCATGAAAACAACTCAGAATGTCAAGTTATAATGAAATCTTCATTTTGTGTTTGTCATGATTTCTTCACGAAAACACGTTTTCCTATAATGGTAGGTTGAACTCTTGTAGGGGAAGCGCAGGTTTCATGAAAACAACTCAGAATGTCAAGTTATAATGAAATCTTCATTTTGTGTTAGTTTGTCATGATTTCTTCACGAAAACACGTTTTCCTATAATGTTAGGTTGAACTCTTGTAGGGGAAGCGCAGGTTTCATGAAAACAACTCAGAATGTCAAGTTATAATGAAATCTTCATTTTGTGTTAGTTTGTCATGATTTCTTCACGAAAACACGTTTTCCTATAATGGTAGGTTGAACTCTTGTAGGGGAAGCGCAGGTTTCATGAAAACAACTCAGAATGTCAAGTTATAATGAAATCTTCATTTTGTGTTAGTTTGTCATGATTTCTTCACGAAAACACGTTTTCCTATAATGGTAGGTTGAACTCTTGTAGGGGAAGCGCAGGTTTCATGAAAACAACTCAGAATGTCAAGTTATAATGAAATCTTCATTTTGTGTTAGTTTGTCATGATTTCTTCACGAAAACACGTTTTCCTATAATGGTAGGTTGAACTCTTGTAGGGGAAGCGCAGGTTTCATGAAAACAACTCAGAATGTCAAGTTATAATGAAATCTTCATTTTGTGTTAGTTTGTCATGATTTCTTCACGAAAACACGTTTTCCTATAATGGTAGGTTGAACTCTTGTAGGGGAAGCGCAGGTTTCATGAAAACAACTCAGAATGTCAAGTTATAATGAAATCTTCATTTTGTGTTAGTTTGTCATGATTTCTTCACGAAAACACGTTTTCCCATAATGGTAGGTTGAACTCTTGTAGGGGAAGCGCAGGTTTCATGAAAACAACTCAGAATGTCAAGTTATAATGAAATCTTCATTTTGTGTTAGTTTGTCATGATTTCTTCACGAAAACACGTTTTCCTATAATGGTAGGTTGAACTCTTGTAGGGGAAGCGCAGGTTTCATGAAAACAACTCAGAATGTCAAGTTATAATGAAATCTTCATTTTGTGTTAGTTTGTCATGATTTCTTCACGAAAACACATTTTCCTATAATGTTAGGTTGAACTCTTGTAGGGGAAGCGCAGGTTTCATGAAAACAACTCAGAATGTCAAGTTATAATGAAATCTTCATTTTGTGTTAGTTTGTCATGATTTCTTCACGAAAACACGTTTTCCTATAATGGTAGGTTGAACTCTTGTAGGGGAAGCGCAGGTTTCATGAAAACAACTCAGAATGTCAAGTTATAATGAAATCTTCATTTTGTGTTAGTTTGTCATGATTTCTTCACGAAAACACGTTTTCCTATAATGGTAGGTTGAACTCTTATAGGGGAAGCGCAGGTTTCATGAAAACAACCCAGAATGTCAAGTTATAATGAAATCTTCATTTTGTGTTAGTTTGTCCTGATTTCTTCACGAAAACACGTTTTCCTATAATGGTAGGTTGAACTCTTGTAGGGGAAGCGCAGGTTTCATGAAAACAACTCAGAATGTCAAGTTATAATAAAATCTTCATTTTGTGTTAGTTTGTCATGATTTCTTCACGAAAACACGTTTTCCCATAATGGTAGGTTGAACTCTTGTAGGGGAAGCGCAGGTTTCATGAAAACAACTCAGAATGTCAAGTTATAATGAAATCTTCATTTTGTGTTAGTTTGTCATGATTTCTTCACGAAAACACGTTTTCCCATAATGGTAGGTTGAACTCTTTTAGGGGAAGCGCAGGTTTCATGAAAACAACTCAGAATGTCAAGTTATAATGAAATCTTCATTTTGTGTTAGTTTGTCATGATTTCTTCACGAAAACACGTTTTCCTATAATGGAAGGTTGAACTCTTGTAGGGGAAGCGCAGGTTTCATGAAAACAACCCAGAATGTCAAGTTATAATGAAATCTTCATTTTGTGTTAGTTTGTCATGATTTCTTCACGAAAACACGTTTTCCTATAATGGTTGGTTGAACTCTTGTAGGGGAAGCGCAGGTTTCATGAAAACAACTCAGAATGTCAAGTTATAATAAAATCTTCATTTTGTGTTAGTTTGTCATGATTTCTTCACGAAAACACGTTTTCCCATAATGGTAGGTTGAACTCTTGTAGGGGAAGCGCAGGTTTCATGAAAACAACTCAGAATGTCAAGTTATAATAAAATCTTCATTTTGTGTTAGTTTGTCATGATTTCTTCACGAAAACACGTTTTCCCGTAATGGTAGGTTGAACTCTTGTAGGGGAAGCGCAGGTTTCATGAAAACAACTCAGAATGTCAAGTTATAATGAAATCTTCATTTTGTGTTAGTTTGTCATGATTTCTTCACGAAAACACGTTTTCCCATAATGGTAGGTTGAACTCTTATAGGGGAAGCGCAGGTTTCATGAAAACAACTCAGAATGTCAAGTTATAATGAAATCTTCATTTTGTGTTAGTTTGTCATGATTTCTTCACGAAAACACGTTTTCCTATAATGGTAGGTTGAACTCTTGTAGGGGAAGCGCAGGTTTCATGAAAACAACTCAGAATGTCAAGTTATAATGAAATCTTCATTTTGTGTTAGTTTGTCATGATTTCTTCACGAAAACACGTTTTCCTATAATGGTAGGTTGAACTCTTGTAGGGGAAGCGCAGGTTTCATGAAAACAACTCAGAATGTCAAGTTATAATGAAATCTTCATTTTGTGTTAGTTTGTCATGATTTCTTCACGAAAACACGTTTTCCCATAATGGTAGGTTGAACTCTTATAGGGGAAGCGCAGGTTTCATGAAAACAACTCAGAATGTCAAGTTATAATGAAATCTTCATTTTGTGTTAGTTTGTCATGATTTCTTCACGAAAACACGTTTTCCTATAATGGTAGGTTGAACTCTTGTAGGGGAAGCGCAGGTTTCATGAAAACAACTCAGAATGTCAAGTTATAATGAAATCTTCATTTTGTGTTAGTTTGTCATGATTTCTTCACGAAAACACGTTTTCCTATAATGGTAGGTTGAACTCTTGTAGGGGAAGCGCAGGTTTCATGAAAACAACTCAGAATGTCAAGTTATAATGAAATCTTCATTTTGTGTTAGTTTGTCATGATTTCTTCACGAAAACACGTTTTCCCATAATGGTAGGTTGAACTCTTGTAGGGGAAGCGCAGGTTTCATGAAAACAACTCAGAATGTCAAGTTATAATGAAATCTTCATTTTGTGTTAGTTTGTCATGATTTCTTCACGAAAACACGTTTTCCTATAATGGTAGGTTGAACTCTTGTAGGGGAAGCGCAGGTTTCATGAAAACAACTCAGAATGTCAAGTTATAATGAAATCTTCATTTTGTGTTAGTTTGTCATGATTTCTTCACGAAAACACGTTTTCCTATAATGTTAGATTGAACTCTTGTAGGGGAAGCGCAGGTTTCATGAAAACAACTCAGAATGTCAAGTTATAATGAAATCTTCATTTTGTGTTAGTTTGTCATGATTTCTTCACGAAAACACGTTTTCCCATAATGGTAGGTTGAACTCTTGTAGGGGAAGCGCAGGTTTCATGAAAACAACTCAGAATGTCAAGTTATAATGAAATCTTCATTTTGTGTTAGTTTGTCATGATTTCTTCACGAAAACACGTTTTCCTATAATGGTAGGTTGAACTCTTATAGGGGAAGCGCAGGTTTCATGAAAACAACTCAGAATGTCAAGTTATAATGAAATCTTCATTTTGTGTTAGTTTGTCCTGATTTCTTCACGAAAACACGTTTTCCTATAATGGTAGGTTGAACTCTTGTAGGGGAAGCGCAGGTTTCATGAAAACAACTCAGAATGTCAAGTTATAATGAAATCTTCATTTTGTGTTAGTTTGTCATGATTTCTTCACGAAAACACGTTTTCCCATAATGGTAGGTTGAACTCTTGTAGGGGAAGCGCAGGTTTCATGAAAACAACTCAGAATGTCAAGTTATAATGAAATCTTCATTTTGTGTTAGTTTGTCATGATTTCTTCACGAAAACACGTTTTCCCATAATGGTAGGTTGAACTCTTTTAGGGGAAGCGCAGGTTTCATGAAAACAACTCAGAATGTCAAGTTATAATGAAATCTTCATTTTGTGTTAGTTTGTCATGATTTCTTCACGAAAACACGTTTTCCTATAATGGAAGGTTGAACTCTTGTAGGGGAAGCGCAGGTTTCATGAAAACAACTCAGAATGTCAAGTTATAATGAAATCTTCATTTTGTGTTAGTTTGTCATGATTTCTTCACGAAAACACGTTTTCCTATAATGGTTGGTTGAACTCTTGTAGGGGAAGCGCAGGTTTCATGAAAACAACTCAGAATGTCAAGTTATAATAAAATCTTCATTTTGTGTTAGTTTGTCATGATTTCTTCACGAAAACACGTTTTCCCATAATGGTAGGTTGAACTCTTGGAGGGGAAGCGCAGGTTTCATGAAAACAACTCAGAATGTCAAGTTATAATGAAATCTTCATTTTGTGTTAGTTTGTCATGATTTCTTCACGAAAACACGTTTTCCCATAATGGTAGGTTGAACTCTTATAGGGGAAGCGCAGGTTTCATGAAAACAACTCAGAATGTCAAGTTATAATGAAATCTTCATTTTGTGTTAGTTTGTCATGATTTCTTCACGAAAACACGTTTTCCTATAATGGTAGGTTGAACTCTTGTAGGGGAAGCGCAGGTTTCATGAAAACAACTCAGAATGTCAAGTTATAATGAAATCTTCATTTTGTGTTAGTTTGTCATGATTTCTTCACGAAAACACGTTTTCCTATAATGGTAGGTTGAACTCTTGTAGGGGAAGCGCAGGTTTCATGAAAACAACTCAGAATGTCAAGTTATAATGAAATCTTCATTTTGTGTTAGTTTGTCATGATTTCTTCACGAAAACACGTTTTCCTATAATGGTAGGTTGAACTCTTGTAGGGGAAGCGCAGGTTTCATGAAAACAACTCAGAATGTCAAGTTATAATGAAATCTTCATTTTGTGTTAGTTTGTCATGATTTCTTCACGAAAACACGTTTTCCCATAATGGTAGGTTGAACTCTTATAGGGGAAGCGCAGGTTTCATGAAAACAACTCAGAATGTCAAGTTATAATGAAATCTTCATTTTGTGTTAGTTTGTCATGATTTCTTCACGAAAACACGTTTTCCTATAATGGTAGGTTGAACTCTTGTAGGGGAAGCGCAGGTTTCATGAAAACAACTCAGAATGTCAAGTTATAATGAAATCTTCATTTTGTGTTAGTTTGTCATGATTTCTTCACGAAAACACGTTTTCCTATAATGGTAGGTTGAACTCTTGTAGGGGAAGCGCAGGTTTCATGAAAACAACTCAGAATGTCAAGTTATAATGAAATCTTCATTTTGTGTTAGTTTGTCATGATTTCTTCACGAAAACACGTTTTCCCATAATGGTAGGTTGAACTCTTGTAGGGGAAGCGCAGGTTTCATGAAAACAACTCAGAATGTCAAGTTATAATGAAATCTTCATTTTGTGTTAGTTTGTCATGATTTCTTCACGAAAACACGTTTTCCTATAATGGTAGGTTGAACTCTTGTAGGGGAAGCGCAGGTTTCATGAAAACAACTCAGAATGTCAAGTTATAATGAAATCTTCATTTTGTGTTAGTTTGTCATGATTTCTTCACGAAAACACGTTTTCCTATAATGGTAGGTTGAACTCTTGTAGGGGAAGCGCAGGTTTCATGAAAACAACTCAGAATGTCAAGTTATAATGAAATCTTCGTTTTGTGTTAGTTTGTCATGATTTCTTCACGAAAAGACGTTTTCCCATAATGGTATGTTGAACTCTTATAGGGGAAGCGCAGGTTTCATGAAAACAACTCAGAATGTCAAGTTATAATGAAATCTTCGTTTTGTGTTAGTTTGTCATGATTTCTTCACGAAAACACGTTTTCCTATAATGGTAGGTTGAACTCTTGTAGGGGAAGCGCAGGTTTCATGAAAACAACTCAGAATGTCAAGTTATTATGAAATCTTCATTTTGTGTTAGTTTGTCATGATTTCTTCACGAAAACACGTTTTCCTATAATGGTAGGTTGAACTCTTGTAGGGGAAGCGCAGGTTTCATGAAAACAACTCAGAATGTCAAGTTATAATGAAATCTTCATTTTGTGTTAGTTTGTCATGATTTCTTCACGAAAAGACGTTTTTCTATAATGGTAGGTTGAACTCTTGTAGGGGAAGCGCAGGTTTCATGAAAACAACTCAGAATGTCAAGTTATAATGAAATCTTCATTTTGTGTTAGTTTGTCATGATTTCTTCACGAAAACACGTTTTCCCATAATGGTAGGTTGAACTCTTGTAGGGGAAGCGCAGGTTTCATGAAAACAACTCAGAATGTCAAGTTATAATGAAATCTTCATTTTGTGTTAGTTTGTCATGATTTCTTCACGAAAACACGTTTTCCCATAATGGTAGGTTGAACTCTTGTAGGGGAAGCGCAGGTTTCATGAAAACAACTCAGAATGTCAAGTTATAATAAAATCTTCATTTTGTGTTAGTTTGTCATGACTTCTTCACGAAAACACGTTTTCCCATAATGGTAGGTTGAACTCTTGTAGGGGAAGTGCAGGTTTCATGAAAACAACTCAGAATGTCAAATTATAATGAAATCTTCATTTTGTGTTAGTTTGTCATGATTTCTTCACGAAAAGACGTTTTCCCATAATGGTAGGTTGAACTCTTATAGGGGAAGCGCAGGTTTCATGAAAACAACTCAGAATGTCAAGTTATAATGAAATCTTCATTTTGTGTTAGTTTGTCATGATTTCTTCACGAAAAGACGTTTTCCTATAATGGTAGGTTGAACTCTTGTAGGGGAAGCGCAGGTTTCATGAAAACAACTCAGAATGTCAAGTTATAATGAAATCTTCATTTTGTGTTAGTTTGTCATGATTTCTTCACGAAAACACATTTTCCTATAATGTTAGGTTGAACTCTTGTAGGGGAAGCGCAGGTTTCATGAAAACAACTCAGAATGTCAAGTTATAATGAAATCTTCATTTTGTGTTAGTTTGTCATGATTTCTTCACGAAAACACGTTTTCCCATAATGGTAGGTTGAACTCTTGTAGGGGAAGCGCAGGTTTCATGAAAACAACTCAGAATGTCAAGTTATAATGAAATCTTCATTTTGTGTTAGTTTGTCATGATTTCTTCACGAAAACACGTTTTCCTATAATGGTAGGTTGAACTCTTATAGGGGAAGCGCAGGTTTCATGAAAACAACTCAGAATGTCAAGTTATAATGAAATCTTCATTTTGTGTTAGTTTGTCCTGATTTCTTCACGAAAACACGTTTTCCTATAATGGTAGGTTGAACTCTTGTAGGGGAAGCGCAGGTTTCATGAAAACAACTCAGAATGTCAAGTTATAATAAAATCTTCATTTTGTGTTAGTTTGTCATGATTTCTTCACGAAAACACGTTTTCCCATAATGGTAGGTTGAACTCTTGTAGGGGAAGCGCAGGTTTCATGAAAACAACTCAGAATGTCAAGTTATTATGAAATCTTCATTTTGTGTTAGTTTGTCATGATTTCTTCACGAAAACACGTTTTCCTATAATGGTAGGTTGAACTCTTGTAGGGGAAGCGCAGGTTTCATGAAAACAACTCAGAATGTCAAGTTATAATGAAATCTTCATTTTGTGTTAGTTTGTCATGATTTCTTCACGAAAAGACGTTTTTCTATAATGGTAGGTTGAACTCTTGTAGGGGAAGCGCAGGTTTCATGAAAACAACTCAGAATGTCAAGTTATAATGAAATCTTCATTTTGTGTTAGTTTGTCATGATTTCTTCACGAAAACACGTTTTCCTATAATGGTAGGTTGAACTCTTGTAGGGGAAGCGCAGGTTTCATGAAAACAACTCAGAATGTCAAGTTATAATGAAATCTTCATTTTGTGTTAGTTTGTCATGATTTCTTCACGAAAACACGTTTTCCCATAATGGTAGGTTGAACTCTTGTAGGGGAAGCGCAGGTTTCATGAAAACAACTCAGAATGTCAAGTTATAATAAAATCTTCATTTTGTGTTAGTTTGTCATGACTTCTTCACGAAAACACGTTTTCCCATAATGGTAGGTTGAACTCTTGTAGGGGAAGTGCAGGTTTCATGAAAACAACTCAGAATGTCAAATTATAATGAAATCTTCATTTTGTGTTAGTTTGTCATGATTTCTTCACGAAAAGACGTTTTCCCATAATGGTAGGTTGAACTCTTATAGGGGAAGCGCAGGTTTCATGAAAACAACTCAGAATGTCAAGTTATAATGAAATCTTCATTTTGTGTTAGTTTGTCATGATTTCTTCACGAAAAGACGTTTTCCTATAATGGTAGGTTGAACTCTTGTAGGGGAAGCGCAGGTTTCATGAAAACAACTCAGAATGTCAAGTTATAATGAAATCTTCATTTTGTGTTAGTTTGTCATGATTTCTTCACGAAAACACATTTTCCTATAATGTTAGGTTGAACTCTTGTAGGGGAAGCGCAGGTTTCATGAAAACAACTCAGAATGTCAAGTTATAATGAAATCTTCATTTTGTGTTAGTTTGTCATGATTTCTTCACGAAAACACGTTTTCCTATAATGGTAGGTTGAACTCTTGTAGGGGAAGCGCAGGTTTCATGAAAACAACTCAGAATGTCAAGTTATAATGAAATCTTCATTTTGTGTTAGTTTGTCATGATTTCTTCACGAAAAGACGTTTTTCTATAATGGTAGGTTGAACTCTTGTAGGGGAAGCGCAGGTTTCATGAAAACAACTCAGAATGTCAAGTTATAATGAAATCTTCATTTTGTGTTAGTTTGTCATGATTTCTTCACGAAAACACGTTTTCCTATAATGGTAGGTTGAACTCTTGTAGGGGAAGCGCAGGTTTCATGAAAACAACTCAGAATGTCAAGTTATAATGAAATCTTCATTTTGTGTTAGTTTGTCATGATTTCTTCACGAAAACACGTTTTCCCATAATGGTAGGTTGAACTCTTGTAGGGGAAGCGCAGGTTTCATGAAAACAACTCAGAATGTCAAGTTATAATAAAATCTTCATTTTGTGTTAGTTTGTCATGACTTCTTCACGAAAACACGTTTTCCCATAATGGTAGGTTGAACTCTTGTAGGGGAAGTGCAGGTTTCATGAAAACAACTCAGAATGTCAAATTATAATGAAATCTTCATTTTGTGTTAGTTTGTCATGATTTCTTCACGAAAAGACGTTTTCCCATAATGGTAGGTTGAACTCTTATAGGGGAAGCGCAGGTTTCATGAAAACAACTCAGAATGTCAAGTTATAATGAAATCTTCATTTTGTGTTAGTTTGTCATGATTTCTTCACGAAAACACGTTTTCCTATAATGGTAGGTTGAACTCTTGTAGGGGAAGCGCAGGTTTCATGAAAACAACTCAGAATGTCAAGTTATAATGAAATCTTCATTTTGTGTTAGTTTGTCATGATTTCTTCACGAAAACACGTTTTCCTATAATGTTAGATTGAACTCTTGTAGGGGAAGCGCAGGTTTCATGAAAACAACTCAGAATGTCAAGTTATAATGAAATCTTCATTTTGTGTTAGTTTGTCATGATTTCTTCACGAAAACACGTTTTCCCATAATGGTAGGTTGAACTCTTGTAGGGGAAGCGCAGGTTTCATGAAAACAACTCAGAATGTCAAGTTATAATGAAATCTTCATTTTGTGTTAGTTTGTCATGATTTCTTCACGAAAACACGTTTTCCTATAATGGTAGGTTGAACTCTTATAGGGGAAGCGCAGGTTTCATGAAAACAACTCAGAATGTCAAGTTATAATGAAATCTTCATTTTGTGTTAGTTTGTCCTGATTTCTTCACGAAAACACGTTTTCCCATAATGGTAGGTTGAACTCTTGTAGGGGAAGCGCAGGTTTCATGAAAACAACTCAGAATGTCAAGTTATAATGAAATCTTCATTTTGTGTTAGTTTGTCATGATTTCTTCACGAAAACACGTTTTCCCATAATGGTAGGTTGAACTCTTGTAGGGGAAGCGCAGGTTTCATGAAAACAACTCAGAATGTCAAGTTATAATGAAATCTTCATTTTGTGTTAGTTTGTCATGATTTCTTCACGAAAACACGTTTTCCCATAATGGTAGGTTGAACTCTTTTAGGGGAAGCGCAGGTTTCATGAAAACAACTCAGAATGTCAAGTTATAATGAAATCTTCATTTTGTGTTAGTTTGTCATGATTTCTTCACGAAAACACGTTTTCCTATAATGGAAGGTTGAACTCTTGTAGGGGAAGCGCAGGTTTCATGAAAACAACTCAGAATGTCAAGTTATAATGAAATCTTCATTTTGTGTTAGTTTGTCATGATTTCTTCACGAAAACACGTTTTCCTATAATGGTTGGTTGAACTCTTGTAGGGGAAGCGCAGGTTTCATGAAAACAACTCAGAATGTCAAGTTATAATAAAATCTTCATTTTGTGTTAGTTTGTCATGATTTCTTCACGAAAACACGTTTTCCCATAATGGTAGGTTGAACTCTTGGAGGGGAAGCGCAGGTTTCATGAAAACAACTCAGAATGTCAAGTTATAATGAAATCTTCATTTTGTGTTAGTTTGTCATGATTTCTTCACGAAAACACGTTTTCCCATAATGGTAGGTTGAACTCTTATAGGGGAAGCGCAGGTTTCATGAAAACAACTCAGAATGTCAAGTTATAATGAAATCTTCATTTTGTGTTAGTTTGTCATGATTTCTTCACGAAAACACGTTTTCCTATAATGGTAGGTTGAACTCTTGTAGGGGAAGCGCAGGTTTCATGAAAACAACTCAGAATGTCAAGTTATAATGAAATCTTCATTTTGTGTTAGTTTGTCATGATTTCTTCACGAAAACACGTTTTCCTATAATGGTAGGTTGAACTCTTGTAGGGGAAGCGCAGGTTTCATGAAAACAACTCAGAATGTCAAGTTATAATGAAATCTTCATTTTGTGTTAGTTTGTCATGATTTCTTCACGAAAACACGTTTTCCTATAATGGTAGGTTGAACTCTTGTAGGGGAAGCGCAGGTTTCATGAAAACAACTCAGAATGTCAAGTTATAATGAAATCTTCATTTTGTGTTAGTTTGTCATGATTTCTTCACGAAAACACGTTTTCCCATAATGGTAGGTTGAACTCTTATAGGGGAAGCGCAGGTTTCATGAAAACAACTCAGAATGTCAAGTTATAATGAAATCTTCATTTTGTGTTAGTTTGTCATGATTTCTTCACGAAAACACGTTTTCCTATAATGGTAGGTTGAACTCTTGTAGGGGAAGCGCAGGTTTCATGAAAACAACTCAGAATGTCAAGTTATAATGAAATCTTCATTTTGTGTTAGTTTGTCATGATTTCTTCACGAAAACACGTTTTCCCATAATGGTAGGTTGAACTCTTGTAGGGGAAGCGCAGGTTTCATGAAAACAACTCAGAATGTCAAGTTATAATGAAATCTTCATTTTGTGTTAGTTTGTCATGATTTCTTCACGAAAACACGTTTTCCTATAATGGTAGGTTGAACTCTTGTAGGGGAAGCGCAGGTTTCATGAAAACAACTCAGAATGTCAAGTTATAATGAAATCTTCATTTTGTGTTAGTTTGTCATGATTTCTTCACGAAAACACGTTTTCCTATAATGGTAGGTTGAACTCTTGTAGGGGAAGCGCAGGTTTCATGAAAACAACTCAGAATGTCAAGTTATAATGAAATCTTCGTTTTGTGTTAGTTTGTCATGATGTCTTCACGAAAAGACGTTTTCCCATAATGGTATGTTGAACTCTTATAGGGGAAGCGCAGGTTTCATGAAAACAACTCAGAATGTCAAGTTATAATGAAATCTTCATTTTGTGTTAGTTTGTCATGATTTCTTCACGAAAACACGTTTTCCTATAATGGTAGGTTGAACTCTTGTAGGGGAAGCGCAGGTTTCATGAAAACAACTCAGAATGTCAAGTTATTATGAAATCTTCATTTTGTGTTAGTTTGTCATGATTTCTTCACGAAAACACGTTTTCCTATAATGGTAGGTTGAACTCTTGTAGGGGAAGCGCAGGTTTCATGAAAACAACTCAGAATGTCAAGTTATAATGAAATCTTCATTTTGTGTTAGTTTGTCATGATTTCTTCACGAAAAGACGTTTTTCTATAATGGTAGGTTGAACTCTTGTAGGGGAAGCGCAGGTTTCATGAAAACAACTCAGAATGTCAAGTTATAATGAAATCTTCATTTTGTGTTAGTTTGTCATGATTTCTTCACGAAAACACGTTTTCCCATAATGGTAGGTTGAACTCTTGTAGGGGAAGCGCAGGTTTCATGAAAACAACTCAGAATGTCAAGTTATAATGAAATCTTCATTTTGTGTTAGTTTGTCATGATTTCTTCACGAAAACACGTTTTCCCATAATGGTAGGTTGAACTCTTGTAGGGGAAGCGCAGGTTTCATGAAAACAACTCAGAATGTCAAGTTATAATAAAATCTTCATTTTGTGTTAGTTTGTCATGACTTCTTCACGAAAACACGTTTTCCCATAATGGTAGGTTGAACTCTTGTAGGGGAAGTGCAGGTTTCATGAAAACAACTCAGAATGTCAAATTATAATGAAATCTTCATTTTGTGTTAGTTTGTCATGATTTCTTCACGAAAAGACGTTTTCCCATAATGGTAGGTTGAACTCTTATAGGGGAAGCGCAGGTTTCATGAAAACAACTCAGAATGTCAAGTTATAATGAAATCTTCATTTTGTGTTAGTTTGTCATGATTTCTTCACGAAAAGACGTTTTCCTATAATGGTAGGTTGAACTCTTGTAGGGGAAGCGCAGGTTTCATGAAAACAACTCAGAATGTCAAGTTATAATGAAATCTTCATTTTGTGTTAGTTTGTCATGATTTCTTCACGAAAACACATTTTCCTATAATGTTAGGTTGAACTCTTGTAGGGGAAGCGCAGGTTTCATGAAAACAACTCAGAATGTCAAGTTATAATGAAATCTTCATTTTGTGTTAGTTTGTCATGATTTCTTCACGAAAACACGTTTTCCCATAATGGTAGGTTGAACTCTTGTAGGGGAAGCGCAGGTTTCATGAAAACAACTCAGAATGTCAAGTTATAATGAAATCTTCATTTTGTGTTAGTTTGTCATGATTTCTTCACGAAAACACGTTTTCCTATAATGGTAGGTTGAAATCTTATAGGGGAAGCGCAGGTTTCATGAAAACAACTCAGAATGTCAAGTTATAATGAAATCTTCATTTTGTGTTAGTTTGTCCTGATTTCTTCACGAAAACACGTTTTCCTATAATGGTAGGTTGAACTCTTGTAGGGGAAGCGCAGGTTTCATGAAAACAACTCAGAATGTCAAGTTATAATAAAATCTTCATTTTGTGTTAGTTTGTCATGATTTCTTCACGAAAACACGTTTTCCCATAATGGTAGGTTGAACTCTTGTAGGGGAAGCGCAGGTTTCATGAAAACAACTCAGAATGTCAAGTTATTATGAAATCTTCATTTTGTGTTAGTTTGTCATGATTTCTTCACGAAAACACGTTTTCCTATAATGGTAGGTTGAACTCTTGTAGGGGAAGCGCAGGTTTCATGAAAACAACTCAGAATGTCAAGTTATAATGAAATCTTCATTTTGTGTTAGTTTGTCATGATTTCTTCACGAAAAGACGTTTTTCTATAATGGTAGGTTGAACTCTTGTAGGGGAAGCGCAGGTTTCATGAAAACAACTCAGAATGTCAAGTTATAATGAAATCTTCATTTTGTGTTAGTTTGTCATGATTTCTTCACGAAAACACGTTTTCCTATAATGGTAGGTTGAACTCTTGTAGGGGAAGCGCAGGTTTCATGAAAACAACTCAGAATGTCAAGTTATAATGAAATCTTCATTTTGTGTTAGTTTGTCATGATTTCTTCACGAAAACACGTTTTCCCATAATGGTAGGTTGAACTCTTGTAGGGGAAGCGCAGGTTTCATGAAAACAACTCAGAATGTCAAGTTATAATAAAATCTTCATTTTGTGTTAGTTTGTCATGACTTCTTCACGAAAACACGTTTTCCCATAATGGTAGGTTGAACTCTTGTAGGGGAAGTGCAGGTTTCATGAAAACAACTCAGAATGTCAAATTATAATGAAATCTTCATTTTGTGTTAGTTTGTCATGATTTCTTCACGAAAAGACGTTTTCCCATAATGGTAGGTTGAACTCTTATAGGGGAAGCGCAGGTTTCATGAAAACAACTCAGAATGTCAAGTTATAATGAAATCTTCATTTTGTGTTAGTTTGTCATGATTTCTTCACGAAAAGACGTTTTCCTATAATGGTAGGTTGAACTCTTGTAGGGGAAGCGCAGGTTTCATGAAAACAACTCAGAATGTCAAGTTATAATGAAATCTTCATTTTGTGTTAGTTTGTCATGATTTCTTCACGAAAACACATTTTCCTATAATGTTAGGTTGAACTCTTGTAGGGGAAGCGCAGGTTTCATGAAAACAACTCAGAATGTCAAGTTATAATGAAATCTTCATTTTGTGTTAGTTTGTCATGATTTCTTCACGAAAACACGTTTTCCTATAATGGTAGGTTGAACTCTTGTAGGGGAAGCGCAGGTTTCATGAAAACAACTCAGAATGTCAAGTTATAATGAAATCTTCATTTTGTGTTAGTTTGTCATGATTTCTTCACGAAAAGACGTTTTTCTATAATGGTAGGTTGAACTCTTGTAGGGGAAGCGCAGGTTTCATGAAAACAACTCAGAATGTCAAGTTATAATGAAATCTTCATTTTGTGTTAGTTTGTCATGATTTCTTCACGAAAACACGTTTTCCTATAATGGTAGGTTGAACTCTTGTAGGGGAAGCGCAGGTTTCATGAAAACAACTCAGAATGTCAAGTTATAATGAAATCTTCATTTTGTGTTAGTTTGTCATGATTTCTTCACGAAAACACGTTTTCCCATAATGGTAGGTTGAACTCTTGTAGGGGAAGCGCAGGTTTCATGAAAACAACTCAGAATGTCAAGTTATAATAAAATCTTCATTTTGTGTTAGTTTGTCATGACTTCTTCACGAAAACACGTTTTCCCATAATGGTAGGTTGAACTCTTGTAGGGGAAGTGCAGGTTTCATGAAAACAACTCAGAATGTCAAATTATAATGAAATCTTCATTTTGTGTTAGTTTGTCATGATTTCTTCACGAAAAGACGTTTTCCCATAATGGTAGGTTGAACTCTTATAGGGGAAGCGCAGGTTTCATGAAAACAACTCAGAATGTCAAGTTATAATGAAATCTTCATTTTGTGTTAGTTTGTCATGATTTCTTCACGAAAAGACGTTTTCCTATAATGGTAGGTTGAACTCTTGTAGGGGAAGCGCAGGTTTCATGAAAACAACTCAGAATGTCAAGTTATAATGAAATCTTCATTTTGTGTTAGTTTGTCATGATTTCTTCACGAAAACACATTTTCCTATAATGTTAGGTTGAACTCTTGTAGGGGAAGCGCAGGTTTCATGAAAACAACTCAGAATGTCAAGTTATAATGAAATCTTCATTTTGTGTTAGTTTGTCATGATTTCTTCACGAAAACACGTTTTCCTATAATGGTAGGTTGAACTCTTGTAGGGGAAGCGCAGGTTTCATGAAAACAACTCAGAATGTCAAGTTATAATGAAATCTTCATTTTGTGTTAGTTTGTCATGATTTCTTCACGAAAACACGTTTTCCTATAATGGTAGGTTGAACTCTTATAGGGGAAGCGCAGGTTTCATGAAAACAACTCAGAATGTCAAGTTATAATGAAATCTTCATTTTGTGTTAGTTTGTCCTGATTTCTTCACGAAAACACGTTTTCCTATAATGGTAGGTTGAACTCTTGTAGGGGAAGCGCAGGTTTCATGAAAACAACTCAGAATGTCAAGTTATAATAAAATCTTCATTTTGTGTTAGTTTGTCATGATTTCTTCACGAAAACACGTTTTCCCATAATGGTAGGTTGAACTCTTGTAGGGGAAGCGCAGGTTTCATGAAAACAACTCAGAATGTCAAGTTATAATGAAATCTTCATTTTGTGTTAGTTTGTCATGATTTCTTCACGAAAACACGTTTTCCCATAATGGTAGGTTGAACTCTTTTAGGGGAAGCGCAGGTTTCATGAAAACAACTCAGAATGTCAAGTTATAATGAAATCTTCATTTTGTGTTAGTTTGTCATGATTTCTTCACGAAAACACGTTTTCCTATAATGGAAGGTTGAACTCTTGTAGGGGAAGCGCAGGTTTCATGAAAACAACCCAGAATGTCAAGTTATAATGAAATCTTCATTTTGTGTTAGTTTGTCATGATTTCTTCACGAAAACACGTTTTCCTATAATGGTTGGTTGAACTCTTGTAGGGGAAGCGCAGGTTTCATGAAAACAACTCAGAATGTCAAGTTATAATAAAATCTTCATTTTGTGTTAGTTTGTCATGATTTCTTCACGAAAACACGTTTTCCCATAATGGTAGGTTGAACTCTTGTAGGGGAAGCGCAGGTTTCATGAAAACAACTCAGAATGTCAAGTTATAATGAAATCTTCATTTTGTGTTAGTTTGTCATGATTTCTTCACGAAAACACGTTTTCCCATAATGGTAGGTTGAACTCTTATAGGGGAAGCGCAGGTTTCATGAAAACAACTCAGAATGTCAAGTTATAATGAAATCTTCATTTTGTGTTAGTTTGTCATGATTTCTTCACGAAAACACGTTTTCCTATAATGGTAGGTTGAACTCTTGTAGGGGAAGCGCAGGTTTCATGAAAACAACTCAGAATGTCAAGTTATAATGAAATCTTCATTTTGTGTTAGTTTGTCATGATTTCTTCACGAAAACACGTTTTCCTATAATGGTAGGTTGAACTCTTGTAGGGGAAGCGCAGGTTTCATGAAAACAACTCAGAATGTCAAGTTATAATGAAATCTTCATTTTGTGTTAGTTTGTCATGATTTCTTCACGAAAACACGTTTTCCTATAATGGTAGGTTGAACTCTTGTAGGGGAAGCGCAGGTTTCATGAAAACAACTCAGAATGTCAAGTTATAATGAAATCTTCATTTTGTGTTAGTTTGTCATGATTTCTTCACGAAAACACGTTTTCCCATAATGGTAGGTTGAACTCTTATAGGGGAAGCGCAGGTTTCATGAAAACAACTCAGAATGTCAAGTTATAATGAAATTTTCATTTTGTGTTAGTTTGTCATGATTTCTTCACGAAAACACGTTTTCCTATAATGGTAGGTTGAACTCTTGTAGGGGAAGCGCAGGTTTCATGAAAACAACTCAGAATGTCAAGTTATAATGAAATCTTCATTTTGTGTTAGTTTGTCATGATTTCTTCACGAAAACACGTTTTCCTATAATGGTAGGTTGAACTCTTGTAGGGGAAGCGCAGGTTTCATGAAAACAACTCAGAATGTCAAGTTATAATGAAATCTTCATTTTGTGTTAGTTTGTCATGATTTCTTCACGAAAACACGTTTTCCCATAATGGTAGGTTGAACTCTTGTAGGGGAAGCGCAGGTTTCATGAAAACAACTCAGAATGTCAAGTTATAATGAAATCTTCATTTTGTGTTAGTTTGTCATGATTTCTTCACGAAAACACGTTTTCCTATAATGGTAGGTTGAACTCTTGTAGGGGAAGCGCAGGTTTCATGAAAACAACTCAGAATGTCAAGTTATAATGAAATCTTCATTTTGTGTTAGTTTGTCATGATTTCTTCACGAAAACACGTTTTCCTATAATGTTAGGTTGAACTCTTGTAGGGGAAGCGCAGGTTTCATGAAAACAACTCAGAATGTCAAGTTATAATGAAATCTTCATTTTGTGTTAGTTTGTCATGATTTCTTCACGAAAACACGTTTTCCCATAATGGTAGGTTGAACTCTTGTAGGGGAAGCGCAGGTTTCATGAAAACAACTCAGAATGTCAAGTTATAATGAAATCTTCATTTTGTGTTAGTTTGTCATGATTTCTTCACGAAAACACGTTTTCCTATAATGGTAGGTTGAACTCTTATAGGGGAAGCGCAGGTTTCATGAAAACAACTCAGAATGTCAAGTTATAATGAAATCTTCATTTTGTGTTAGTTTGTCCTGATTTCTTCACGAAAACACGTTTTCCTATAATGGTAGGTTGAACTCTTGTAGGGGAAGCGCAGGTTTCATGAAAACAACTCAGAATGTCAAGTTATAATAAAATCTTCATTTTGTGTTAGTTTGTCATGATTTCTTCACGAAAACACGTTTTCCCATAATGGTAGGTTGAACTCTTGTAGGGGAAGCGCAGGTTTCATGAAAACAACTCAGAATGTCAAGTTATAATGAAATCTTCATTTTGTGTTAGTTTGTCATGATTTCTTCACGAAAACACGTTTTCCCATAATGGTAGGTTGAAGTCTTTTAGGGGAAGCGCAGGTTTCATGAAAACAACTCAGAATGTCAAGTTATAATGAAATCTTCATTTTGTGTTAGTTTGTCATGATTTCTTCACGAAAACACGTTTTCCTATAATGGAAGGTTGAACTCTTGTAGGGGAAGCGCAGGTTTCATGAAAACAACTCAGAATGTCAAGTTATAATGAAATCTTCATTTTGTGTTAGTTTGTCATGATTTCTTCACGAAAACACGTTTTCCTATAATGGTTGGTTGAACTCTTGTAGGGGAAGCGCAGGTTTCATGAAAACAACTCAGAATGTCAAGTTATAATAAAATCTTCATTTTGTGTTAGTTTGTCATGATTTCTTCACGAAAACACGTTTTCCCATAATGGTAGGTTGAACTCTTGTAGGGGAAGCGCAGGTTTCATGAAAACAACTCAGAATGTCAAGTTATAATGAAATCTTCATTTTGTGTTAGTTTGTCATGATTTCTTCACGAAAACACGTTTTCCCATAATGGTAGGTTGAACTCTTGTAGGGGAAGCGCAGGTTTCATGAAAACAACTCAGAATGTCAAGTTATAATGAAATCTTCATTTTGTGTTAGTTTGTCATGATTTCTTCACGAAAACACGTTTTCCTATAATGGTAGGTTGAACTCTTGTAGGGGAAGCGCAGGTTTCATGAAAACAACTCAGAATGTCAAGTTATAATGAAATCTTCATTTTGTGTTAGTTTGTCATGATTTCTTCACGAAAACACGTTTTCCTATAATGGTAGGTTGAACTCTTGTAGGGGAAGCGCAGGTTTCATGAAAACAACTCAGAATGTCAAGTTATAATGAAATCTTCATTTTGTGTTAGTTTGTCATGATTTCTTCACGAAAACACGTTTTCCTATAATGGTAGGTTGAACTCTTGTAGGGGAAGCGCAGGTTTCATGAAAACAACTCAGAATGTCAAGTTATAATGAAATCTTCATTTTGTGTTAGTTTGTCATGATTTCTTCACGAAAACACGTTTTCCCATAATGGTAGGTTGAACTCTTATAGGGGAAGCGCAGGTTTCATGAAAACAACTCAGAATGTCAAGTTATAATGAAATCTTCATTTTGTGTTAGTTTGTCATGATTTCTTCACGAAAACACGTTTTCCTATAATGGTAGGTTGAACTCTTGTAGGGGAAGCGCAGGTTTCATGAAAACATCTCAGAATGTCAAGTTATAATGAAATCTTCATTTTGTGTTAGTTTGTCATGATTTCTTCACGAAAACACGTTTTCCCATAATGGTAGGTTGAACTCTTGTAGGGGAAGCGCAGGTTTCATGAAAACAACTCAGAATGTCAAGTTATAATGAAATCTTCATTTTGTGTTAGTTTGTCATGATTTCTTCACGAAAACACGTTTTCCCATAATGGTAGGTTGAACTCTTTTAGGGGAAGCGCAGGTTTCATGAAAACAACTCAGAATGTCAAGTTATAATGAAATCTTCATTTTGTGTTAGTTTGTCATGATTTCTTCACGAAAACACGTTTTCCTATAATGGAAGGTTGAACTCTTGTAGGGGAAGCGCAGGTTTCATGAAAACAACTCAGAATGTCAAGTTATAATGAAATCTTCATTTTGTGTTAGTTTGTCATGATTTCTTCACGAAAACACGTTTTCCTATAATGGTTGGTTGAACTCTTGTAGGGGAAGCGCAGGTTTCATGAAAACAACTCAGAATGTCAAGTTATAATAAAATCTTCATTTTGTGTTAGTTTGTCATGATTTCTTCACGAAAACACGTTTTCCCATAATGGTAGGTTGAACTCTTGTAGGGGAAGCGCAGGTTTCATGAAAACAACTCAGAATGTCAAGTTATAATGAAATCTTCATTTTGTGTTAGTTTGTCATGATTTCTTCACGAAAACACGTTTTCCCATAATGGTAGGTTGAACTCTTGTAGGGGAAGCGCAGGTTTCATGAAAACAACTCAGAATGTCAAGTTATAATGAAATCTTCATTTTGTGTTAGTTTGTCATGATTTCTTCACGAAAACACGTTTTCCTATAATGGTAGGTTGAACTCTTGTAGGGGAAGCGCAGGTTTCATGAAAACAACTCAGAATGTCAAGTTATAATGAAATCTTCATTTTGTGTTAGTTTGTCATGATTTCTTCACGAAAACACGTTTTCCTATAATGGTAGGTTGAACTCTTGTAGGGGAAGCGCAGGTTTCATGAAAACAACTCAGAATGTCAAGTTATAATGAAATCTTCATTTTGTGTTAGTTTGTCATGATTTCTTCACGAAAACACGTTTTCCTATAATGGTAGGTTGAACTCTTGTAGGGGAAGCGCAGGTTTCATGAAAACAACTCAGAATGTCAAGTTATAATGAAATCTTCATTTTGTGTTAGTTTGTCATGATTTCTTCACGAAAACACGTTTTCCCATAATGGTAGGTTGAACTCTTATAGGGGAAGCGCAGGTTTCATGAAAACAACTCAGAATGTCAAGTTATAATGAAATCTTCATTTTGTGTTAGTTTGTCATGATTTCTTCACGAAAACACGTTTTCCTATAATGGTAGGTTGAACTCTTGTAGGGGAAGCGCAGGTTTCATGAAAACATCTCAGAATGTCAAGTTATAATGAAATCTTCATTTTGTGTTAGTTTGTCATGATTTCTTCACGAAAACACGTTTTCCTATAATGGTAGGTTGAACTCTTGTAGGGGAAGCGCAGGTTTCATGAAAACAACTCAGAATGTCAAGTTATAATGAAATCTTCATTTTGTGTTAGTTTGTCATGATTTCTTCACGAAAACACGTTTTCCCATAATGGTAGGTTGAACTCTTGTAGGGGAAGCGCAGGTTTCATGAAAACAACTCAGAATGTCAAGTTATAATGAAATCTTCATTTTGTGTTAGTTTGTCATGATTTCTTCACGAAAACACGTTTTCCTATAATGGTAGGTTGAACTCTTGTAGGGGAAGCGCAGGTTTCATGAAAACAACTCAGAATGTCAAGTTATAATGAAATCTTCATTTTGTGTTAGTTTGTCATGATTTCTTCACGAAAACACGTTTTCCCATAATGGTAGGTTGAACTCTTGTAGGGGAAGCGCAGGTTTCATGAAAACAACTCAGAATGTCAAGTTATAATGAAATCTTCATTTTGTGTTAGTTTGTCATGATTTCTTCACGAAAACACGTTTTCCCATAATGGTAGGTTGAACTCTTTTAGGGGAAGCGCAGGTTTCATGAAAACAACTCAGAATGTCAAGTTATAATGAAATCTTCATTTTGTGTTAGTTTGTCATGATTTCTTCACGAAAACACGTTTTCCTATAATGGAAGGTTGAACTCTTGTAGGGGAAGCGCAGGTTTCATGAAAACAACTCAGAATGTCAAGTTATAATGAAATCTTCATTTTGTGTTAGTTTGTCATGATTTCTTCACGAAAACACGTTTTCCTATAATGGTTGGTTGAACTCTTGTAGGGGAAGCGCAGGTTTCATGAAAACAACTCAGAATGTCAAGTTATAATAAAATCTTCATTTTGTGTTAGTTTGTCATGATTTCTTCACGAAAACACGTTTTCCCATAATGGTAGGTTGAACTCTTGTAGGGGAAGCGCAGGTTTCATGAAAACAACTCAGAATGTCAAGTTATAATGAAATCTTCATTTTGTGTTAGTTTGTCATGATTTCTTCACGAAAACACGTTTTCCCATAATGGTAGGTTGAACTCTTATAGGGGAAGCGCAGGTTTCATGAAAACAACTCAGAATGTCAAGTTATAATGAAATCTTCATTTTGTGTTAGTTTGTCATGATTTCTTCACGAAAACACGTTTTCCTATAATGGTAGGTTGAACTCTTGTAGGGGAAGCGCAGGTTTCATGAAAACAACTCAGAATGTCAAGTTATAATGAAATCTTCATTTTGTGTTAGTTTGTCATGATTTCTTCACGAAAACACGTTTTCCTATAATGGTAGGTTGAACTCTTGTAGGGGAAGCGCAGGTTTCATGAAAACAACTCAGAATGTCAAGTTATAATGAAATCTTCATTTTGTGTTAGTTTGTCATGATTTCTTCACGAAAACACGTTTTCCTATAATGGTAGGTTGAACTCTTGTAGGGGAAGCGCAGGTTTCATGAAAACAACTCAGAATGTCAAGTTATAATGAAATCTTCATTTTGTGTTAGTTTGTCATGATTTCTTCACGAAAAGACGTTTTCCCATAATGGTAGGTTGAACTCTTATAGGGGAAGCGCAGGTTTCATGAAAACAACTCAGAATGTCAAGTTA
The DNA here is from genome assembly GCF_048594095.1 of Paramormyrops kingsleyae. Lineage (NCBI taxonomy): Eukaryota > Metazoa > Chordata > Actinopteri > Osteoglossiformes > Mormyridae > Paramormyrops > Paramormyrops kingsleyae. The sequence goes on from NW_027325984.1 coordinate 97,191, forward strand.
TAATGAAATCTTCATTTTGTGTTAGTTTGTCATGATTTCTTCACGAAAACACGTTTTCCTATAATGGTAGGTTGAACTCTTGTAGGGGAAGCGCAGGTTTCATGAAAACATCTCAGAATGTCAAGTTATAATGAAATCTTCATTTTGTGTTAGTTTGTCATGATTTCTTCACGAAAACACGTTTTCCTATAATGGTAGGTTGAACTCTTGTAGGGGAAGCGCAGGTTTCATGAAAACAACTCAGAATGTCAAGTTATAATGAAATCTTCATTTTGTGTTAGTTTGTCATGATTTCTTCACGAAAACACGTTTTCCCATAATGGTAGGTTGAACTCTTGTAGGGGAAGCGCAGGTTTCATGAAAACAACTCAGAATGTCAAGTTATAATGAAATCTTCATTTTGTGTTAGTTTGTCATGATTTCTTCACGAAAACACGTTTTCCTATAATGGTAGGTTGAACTCTTGTAGGGGAAGCGCAGGTTTCATGAAAACAACTCAGAATGTCAAGTTATAATGAAATCTTCATTTTGTGTTAGTTTGTCATGATTTCTTCACGAAAACACGTTTTCCTATAATGGTAGGTTGAACTCTTGTAGGGGAAGCGCAGGTTTCATGAAAACAACTCAGAATGTCAAGTTATAATGAAATCTTCGTTTTGTGTTAGTTTGTCATGATTTCTTCACGAAAAGACGTTTTCCCATAATGGTAGGTTGAACTCTTATAGGGGAAGCGCAGGTTTCATGAAAACAACTCAGAATGTCAAGTTATAATGAAATCTTCATTTTGTGTTAGTTTGTCATGATTTCTTCACGAAAACACGTTTTCCTATAATGGTAGGTTGAACTCTTGTAGGGGAAGCGCAGGTTTCATGAAAACAACTCAGAATGTCAAGTTATTATGAAATCTTCATTTTGTGTTAGTTTGTCCTGATTTCTTCACGAAAACACGTTTTCCTATAATGGTAGGTTGAACTCTTATAGGGGAAGCGCAGGTTTCATGAAAACAACTCAGAATGTCAAGTTATAATGAAATCTTCATTTTGTGTTAGTTTGTCATGATTTCTTCACGAAAACACGTTTTCCTATAATGTTAGGTTGAACTCCTGTAGGGGAAGCGCAGGTTTCATGAAAACAACTCAGAATGTCAAGTTATAATGAAATCTTCATTTTGTGTTAGTTTGTCATGATTTCTTCACGAAAACACGTTTTCCTATAATGGTAGGTTGAACTCTTGTAGGGGAAGCGCAGGTTTCATGAAAACAACTCAGAATGTCAAGTTATAATGAAATCTTCATTTTGTGTTAGTTTGTCATGATTTCTTCACGAAAACACGTTTTCCCATAATGGTAGGTTGAACTCTTATAGGGGAAGCGCAGGTTTCATGAAAACAACTCAGAATGTCAAGTTATAATGAAATCTTCATTTTGTGTTAGTTTGTCCTGATTTCTTCACGAAAACACGTTTTCCTATAATGGTAGGTTGAACTCTTGTAGGGGAAGCGCAGGTTTCATGAAAACAACTCAGAATGTCAAGTTATAATGAAATCTTCATTTTGTGTTAGTTTGTCATGATTTCTTCACGAAAACACGTTTTCCTATAATGGTAGGTTGAACTCTTATAGGGGAAGCGCAGGTTTCATGAAAACAACTCAGAATGTCAAGTTATAATGAAATCTTCATTTTGTGTTAGTTTGTCATGATTTCTTCACGAAAACACGTTTTCCCATAATGGTTGGTTGAACTCTTGTAGGGGAAGCGCAGGTTTCATGAAAACAACTCAGAATGTCAAGTTATAATAAAATCTTCATTTTGTGTTAGTTTGTCATGATTTCTTCACGAAAACACGTTTTCCCATAATGGTAGGTTGAACTCTTGTAGGGGAAGCGCAGGTTTCATGAAAACAACTCAGAATGTCAAGTTATAATGAAATCTTCATTTTGTGTTAGTTTGTCATGATTTCTTCACGAAAACACGTTTTCCTATAATGGTAGGTTGAACTCTTGTAGGGGAAGCGCAGGTTTCATGAAAACAACTCAGAATGTCAAGTTATAATGAAATCTTCATTTTGTGTTAGTTTGTCATGATTTCTTCACGAAAACACGTTTTCCCATAATGGTAGGTTGAACTCTTGTAGGGGAAGCGCAGGTTTCATGAAAACAACTCAGAATGTAAAGTTATAATGAAATCTTCATTTTGTGTTAGTTTGTCATGATTTCTTCACGAAAACACGTTTTCCCATAATGGTAGGTTGAACTCTTGTAGGGGAAGCGCAGGTTTCATGAAAACAACTCAGAATGTCAAGTTATAATGAAATCTTCATTTTGTGTTAGTTTGTCATGATTTCTTCACGAAAACACGTTTTCCCATAATGGTAGGTTGAACTCTTGTAGGGGAAGCGCAGGTTTCATGAAAACAACTCAGAATGTCAAGTTATAATGAAATCTTCATTTTGTGTTAGTTTGTCATGATTTCTTCACGAAAACACGTTTTCCTATAATGGTAGGTTGAACTCTTATAGGGGAAGCGCAGGTTTCATGAAAACAACTCAGAATGTCAAGTTATAATGAAATCTTCATTTTGTGTTAGTTTGTCCTGATTTCTTCACGAAAACACGTTTTCCTATAATGGTAGGTTGAACTCTTGTAGGGGAAGCGCAGGTTTCATGAAAACAACTCAGAATGTCAAGTTATAATAAAATCTTCATTTTGTGTTAGTTTGTCATGATTTCTTCACGAAAACACGTTTTCCCATAATGGTAGGTTGAACTCTTGTAGGGGAAGCGCAGGTTTCATGAAAACAACTCAGAATGTCAAGTTATAATGAAATCTTCATTTTGTGTTAGTTTGTCATGATTTCTTCACGAAAACACGTTTTCCCATAATGGTAGGTTGAACTCTTTTAGGGGAAGCGCAGGTTTCATGAAAACAACTCAGAATGTCAAGTTATAATGAAATCTTCATTTTGTGTTAGTTTGTCATGATTTCTTCACGAAAACACGTTTTCCTATAATGGTAGGTTGAACTCTTGTAGGGGAAGCGCAGGTTTCATGAAAACAACTCAGAATGTCAAGTTATAATGAAATCTTCGTTTTGTGTTAGTTTGTCATGATTTCTTCACGAAAAGACGTTTTCCCATAATGGTAGGTTGAACTCTTATAGGGGAAGCGCAGGTTTCATGAAAACAACTCAGAATGTCAAGTTATAATGAAATCTTCATTTTGTGTTAGTTTGTCATGATTTCTTCACGAAAACACGTTTTCCTATAATGGTAGGTTGAACTCTTGTAGGGGAAGCGCAGGTTTCATGAAAACAACTCAGAATGTCAAGTTATTATGAAATCTTCATTTTGTGTTAGTTTGTCCTGATTTCTTCACGAAAACACGTTTTCCTATAATGGTAGGTTGAACTCTTATAGGGGAAGCGCAGGTTTCATGAAAACAACTCAGAATGTCAAGTTATAATGAAATCTTCATTTTGTGTTAGTTTGTCATGATTTCTTCACGAAAACACGTTTTCCTATAATGTTAGGTTGAACTCCTGTAGGGGAAGCGCAGGTTTCATGAAAACAACTCAGAATGTCAAGTTATAATGAAATCTTCATTTTGTGTTAGTTTGTCATGATTTCTTCACGAAAACACGTTTTCCTATAATGGTAGGTTGAACTCTTGTAGGGGAAGCGCAGGTTTCATGAAAACAACTCAGAATGTCAAGTTATAATGAAATCTTCATTTTGTGTTAGTTTGTCATGATTTCTTCACGAAAACACGTTTTCCCATAATGGTAGGTTGAACTCTTATAGGGGAAGCGCAGGTTTCATGAAAACAACTCAGAATGTCAAGTTATAATGAAATCTTCATTTTGTGTTAGTTTGTCCTGATTTCTTCACGAAAACACGTTTTCCTATAATGGTAGGTTGAACTCTTGTAGGGGAAGCGCAGGTTTCATGAAAACAACTCAGAATGTCAAGTTATAATGAAATCTTCATTTTGTGTTAGTTTGTCATGATTTCTTCACGAAAACACGTTTTCCTATAATGGTAGGTTGAACTCTTATAGGGGAAGCGCAGGTTTCATGAAAACAACTCAGAATGTCAAGTTATAATGAAATCTTCATTTTGTGTTAGTTTGTCATGATTTCTTCACGAAAACACGTTTTCCCATAATGGTTGGTTGAACTCTTGTAGGGGAAGCGCAGGTTTCATGAAAACAACTCAGAATGTCAAGTTATAATAAAATCTTCATTTTGTGTTAGTTTGTCATGATTTCTTCACGAAAACACGTTTTCCCATAATGGTAGGTTGAACTCTTGTAGGGGAAGCGCAGGTTTCATGAAAACAACTCAGAATGTCAAGTTATAATGAAATCTTCATTTTGTGTTAGTTTGTCATGATTTCTTCACGAAAACACGTTTTCCTATAATGGTAGGTTGAACTCTTGTAGGGGAAGCGCAGGTTTCATGAAAACAACTCAGAATGTCAAGTTATAATGAAATCTTCATTTTGTGTTAGTTTGTCATGATTTCTTCACGAAAACACGTTTTCCCATAATGGTAGGTTGAACTCTTGTAGGGGAAGCGCAGGTTTCATGAAAACAACTCAGAATGTAAAGTTATAATGAAATCTTCATTTTGTGTTAGTTTGTCATGATTTCTTCACGAAAACACGTTTTCCCATAATGGTAGGTTGAACTCTTGTAGGGGAAGCGCAGGTTTCATGAAAACAACTCAGAATGTCAAGTTATAATGAAATCTTCATTTTGTGTTAGTTTGTCATGATTTCTTCACGAAAACACGTTTTCCCATAATGGTAGGTTGAACTCTTGTAGGGGAAGCGCAGGTTTCATGAAAACAACTCAGAATGTCAAGTTATAATAAAATCTTCATTTTGTGTTAGTTTGTCATGACTTCTTCACGAAAACACGTTTTCCCATAATGGTAGGTTGAACTCTTGTAGGGGAAGCGCAGGTTTCATGAAAACAACTCAGAATGTCAAGTTATAATGAAATCTTCATTTTGTGTTAGTTTGTCATGATTTCTTCACGAAAACACGTTTTCCTATAATGGTAGGTTGAACTCTTGTAGGGGAAGCGCAGGTTTCATGAAAACAACTCAGAATGTCAAGTTATAATGAAATCTTCATTTTGTGTTAGTTTGTCATGATTTCTTCACGAAAACACGTTTTCCTATAATGTTAGGTTGAACTCTTGTAGGGGAAGCGCAGGTTTCATGAAAACAACTCAGAATGTCAAGTTATAATGAAATCTTCATTTTGTGTTAGTTTGTCATGATTTCTTCACGAAAACACGTTTTCCCATAATGGTAGGTTGAACTCTTGTAGGGGAAGCGCAGGTTTCATGAAAACAACTCAGAATGTCAAGTTATAATGAAATCTTCATTTTGTGTTAGTTTGTCATGATTTCTTCACGAAAACACGTTTTCCTATAATGGTAGGTTGAACTCTTATAGGGGAAGCGCAGGTTTCATGAAAACAACTCAGAATGTCAAGTTATAATGAAATCTTCATTTTGTGTTAGTTTGTCCTGATTTCTTCACGAAAACACGTTTTCCTATAATGGTAGGTTGAACTCTTGTAGGGGAAGCGCAGGTTTCATGAAAACAACTCAGAATGTCAAGTTATAATAAAATCTTCATTTTGTGTTAGTTTGTCATGATTTCTTCACGAAAACACGTTTTCCCATAATGGTAGGTTGAACTCTTGTAGGGGAAGCGCAGGTTTCATGAAAACAACTCAGAATGTCAAGTTATAATGAAATCTTCATTTTGTGTTAGTTTGTCATGATTTCTTCACGAAAACACGTTTTCCCATAATGGTAGGTTGAACTCTTTTAGGGGAAGCGCAGGTTTCATGAAAACAACTCAGAATGTCAAGTTATAATGAAATCTTCATTTTGTGTTAGTTTGTCATGATTTCTTCACGAAAACACGTTTTCCTATAATGGAAGGTTGAACTCTTGTAGGGGAAGCGCAGGTTTCATGAAAACAACTCAGAATGTCAAGTTATAATGAAATCTTCATTTTGTGTTAGTTTGTCATGATTTCTTCACGAAAACACGTTTTCCTATAATGGTTGGTTGAACTCTTGTAGGGGAAGCGCAGGTTTCATGAAAACAACTCAGAATGTCAAGTTATAATAAAATCTTCATTTTGTGTTAGTTTGTCATGATTTCTTCACGAAAACACGTTTTCCCATAATGGTAGGTTGAACTCTTGTAGGGGAAGCGCAGGTTTCATGAAAACAACTCAGAATGTCAAGTTATAATGAAATCTTCATTTTGTGTTAGTTTGTCATGATTTCTTCACGAAAACACGTTTTCCCATAATGGTAGGTTGAACTCTTATAGGGGAAGCGCAGGTTTCATGAAAACAACTCAGAATGTCAAGTTATAATGAAATCTTCATTTTGTGTTAGTTTGTCATGATTTCTTCACGAAAACACGTTTTCCTATAATGGTAGGTTGAACTCTTGTAGGGGAAGCGCAGGTTTCATGAAAACAACTCAGAATGTCAAGTTATAATGAAATCTTCATTTTGTGTTAGTTTGTCATGATTTCTTCACGAAAACACGTTTTCCTATAATGGTAGGTTGAACTCTTGTAGGGGAAGCGCAGGTTTCATGAAAACAACTCAGAATGTCAAGTTATAATGAAATCTTCATTTTGTGTTAGTTTGTCATGATTTCTTCACGAAAACACGTTTTCCTATAATGGTAGGTTGAACTCTTGTAGGGGAAGCGCAGGTTTCATGAAAACAACTCAGAATGTCAAGTTATAATGAAATCTTCATTTTGTGTTAGTTTGTCATGATTTCTTCACGAAAAGACGTTTTCCCATAATGGTAGGTTGAACTCTTATAGGGGAAGCGCAGGTTTCATGAAAACAACTCAGAATGTCAAGTTATAATGAAATCTTCATTTTGTGTTAGTTTGTCATGATTTCTTCACGAAAACACGTTTTCCTATAATGGTAGGTTGAACTCTTGTAGGGGAAGCGCAGGTTTCATGAAAACATCTCAGAATGTCAAGTTATAATGAAATCTTCATTTTGTGTTAGTTTGTCATGATTTCTTCACGAAAACACGTTTTCCTATAATGGTAGGTTGAACTCTTGTAGGGGAAGCGCAGGTTTCATGAAAACAACTCAGAATGTCAAGTTATAATGAAATCTTCATTTTGTGTTAGTTTGTCATGATTTCTTCACGAAAACACGTTTTCCCATAATGGTAGGTTGAACTCTTGTAGGGGAAGCGCAGGTTTCATGAAAACAACTCAGAATGTCAAGTTATAATGAAATCTTCATTTTGTGTTAGTTTGTCATGATTTCTTCACGAAAACACGTTTTCCTATAATGGTAGGTTGAACTCTTGTAGGGGAAGCGCAGGTTTCATGAAAACAACTCAGAATGTCAAGTTATAATGAAATCTTCATTTTGTGTTAGTTTGTCATGATTTCTTCACGAAAACACGTTTTCCTATAATGGTAGGTTGAACTCTTGTAGGGGAAGCGCAGGTTTCATGAAAACAACTCAGAATGTCAAGTTATAATGAAATCTTCGTTTTGTGTTAGTTTGTCATGATTTCTTCACGAAAAGACGTTTTCCCATAATGGTAGGTTGAACTCTTATAGGGGAAGCGCAGGTTTCATGAAAACAACTCAGAATGTCAAGTTATAATGAAATCTTCATTTTGTGTTAGTTTGTCATGATTTCTTCACGAAAACACGTTTTCCTATAATGGTAGGTTGAACTCTTGTAGGGGAAGCGCAGGTTTCATGAAAACAACTCAGAATGTCAAGTTATTATGAAATCTTCATTTTGTGTTAGTTTGTCCTGATTTCTTCACGAAAACACGTTTTCCTATAATGGTAGGTTGAACTCTTATAGGGGAAGCGCAGGTTTCATGAAAACAACTCAGAATGTCAAGTTATAATGAAATCTTCATTTTGTGTTAGTTTGTCATGATTTCTTCACGAAAACACGTTTTCCTATAATGTTAGGTTGAACTCCTGTAGGGGAAGCGCAGGTTTCATGAAAACAACTCAGAATGTCAAGTTATAATGAAATCTTCATTTTGTGTTAGTTTGTCATGATTTCTTCACGAAAACACGTTTTCCTATAATGGTAGGTTGAACTCTTGTAGGGGAAGCGCAGGTTTCATGAAAACAACTCAGAATGTCAAGTTATAATGAAATCTTCATTTTGTGTTAGTTTGTCATGATTTCTTCACGAAAACACGTTTTCCCATAATGGTAGGTTGAACTCTTATAGGGGAAGCGCAGGTTTCATGAAAACAAGTCAGAATGTCAAGTTATAATGAAATCTTCATTTTGTGTTAGTTTGTCCTGATTTCTTCACGAAAACACGTTTTCCTATAATGGTAGGTTGAACTCTTGTAGGGGAAGCGCAGGTTTCATGAAAACAACTCAGAATGTCAAGTTATAATGAAATCTTCATTTTGTGTTAGTTTGTCATGATTTCTTCACGAAAACACGTTTTCCTATAATGGTAGGTTGAACTCTTATAGGGGAAGCGCAGGTTTCATGAAAACAACTCAGAATGTCAAGTTATAATGAAATCTTCATTTTGTGTTAGTTTGTCATGATTTCTTCACGAAAACACGTTTTCCCATAATGGTTGGTTGAACTCTTGTAGGGGAAGCGCAGGTTTCATGAAAACAACTCAGAATGTCAAGTTATAATAAAATCTTCATTTTGTGTTAGTTTGTCATGATTTCTTCACGAAAACACGTTTTCCCATAATGGTAGGTTGAACTCTTGTAGGGGAAGCGCAGGTTTCATGAAAACAACTCAGAATGTCAAGTTATAATGAAATCTTCATTTTGTGTTAGTTTGTCATGATTTCTTCACGAAAACACGTTTTCCTATAATGGTAGGTTGAACTCTTGTAGGGGAAGCGCAGGTTTCATGAAAACAACTCAGAATGTCAAGTTATAATGAAATCTTCATTTTGTGTTAGTTTGTCATGATTTCTTCACGAAAACACGTTTTCCCATAATGGTAGGTTGAACTCTTGTAGGGGAAGCGCAGGTTTCATGAAAACAACTCAGAATGTCAAGTTATAATGAAATCTTCATTTTGTGTTAGTTTGTCATGATTTCTTCACGAAAACACGTTTTCCCATAATGGTAGGTTGAACTCTTGTAGGGGAAGCGCAGGTTTCATGAAAACAACTCAGAATGTCAAGTTATAATGAAATCTTCATTTTGTGTTAGTTTGTCATGATTTCTTCACGAAAACACATTTTCCCATAATGTTAGGTTGAACTCTTGTAGGGGAAGCGCAGGTTTCATGAAAACAACTCAGAATGTCAAGTTATAATGAAATCTTCATTTTGTGTTAGTTTGTCATGATTTCTTCACGAAAACACGTTTTCCTATAATGGTAGGTTGAACTCTTGTAGGGGAAGCGCAGGTTTCATGAAAACAACTCAGAATGTCAAGTTATAATGAAATCTTCATTTTGTGTTAGTTTGTCATGATTTCTTCACGAAAACACGTTTTCCTATAATGGTAGGTTGAACTCTTATAGGGGAAGCGCAGGTTTCATGAAAACAACTCAGAATGTCAAGTTATAATGAAATCTTCATTTTGTGTTAGTTTGTCATGATTTCTTCACGAAAACACGTTTTCCCATAATGGTAGGTTGAACTCTTGTAGGGGAAGCGCAGGTTTCATGAAAACAACTCAGAATGTCAAGTTATAATGAAATCTTCATTTTGTGTTAGTTTGTCATGATTTCTTCACGAAAACACATTTTCCCATAATGTTAGGTTGAACTCTTGTAGGGGAAGCGCAGGTTTCATGAAAACAACTCAGAATGTCAAGTTATAATGAAATCTTCATTTTGTGTTAGTTTGTCATGATTTCTTCACGAAAACACGTTTTCCTATAATGGTAGGTTGAACTCTTGTAGGGGAAGCGCAGGTTTCATGAAAACAACTCAGAATGTCAAGTTATAATGAAATCTTCATTTTGTGTTAGTTTGTCATGATTTCTTCACGAAAACACGTTTTCCTATAATGGTAGGTTGAACTCTTATAGGGGAAGCGCAGGTTTCATGAAAACAACTCAGAATGTCAAGTTATAATGAAATCTTCATTTTGTGTTAGTTTGTCCTGATTTCTTCACGAAAACACGTTTTCCTATAATGGTAGGTTGAACTCTTGTAGGGGAAGCGCAGGTTTCATGAAAACAACTCAGAATGTCAAGTTATAATAAAATCTTCATTTTGTGTTAGTTTGTCATGATTTCTTCACGAAAACACGTTTTCCCATAATGGTAGGTTGAACTCTTGTAGGGGAAGCGCAGGTTTCATGAAAACAACTCAGAATGTCAAGTTATAATGAAATCTTCATTTTGTGTTAGTTTGTCATGATTTCTTCACGAAAACACGTTTTCCCATAATGGTAGGTTGAACTCTTGTAGGGGAAGCGCAGGTTTCATGAAAACAACTCAGAATGTCAAGTTATAATGAAATCTTCATTTTGTGTTAGTTTGTCATGATTTCTTCACGAAAACACGTTTTCCTATAATGGTTGGTTGAACTCTTGTAGGGGAAGCGCAGGTTTCATGAAAACAACTCAGAATGTCAAGTTATAATAAAATCTTCATTTTGTGTTAGTTTGTCATGATTTCTTCACGAAAACACGTTTTCCCATAATGGTAGGTTGAACTCTTGTAGGGGAAGCGCAGGTTTCATGAAAACAACTCAGAATGTCAAGTTATAATGAAATCTTCATTTTGTGTTAGTTTGTCATGATTTCTTCACGAAAACACGTTTTCCCATAATGGTAGGTTGAACTCTTATAGGGGAAGCGCAGGTTTCATGAAAACAACTCAGAATGTCAAGTTATAATGAAATCTTCATTTTGTGTTAGTTTGTCATGATTTCTTCACGAAAACACGTTTTCCTATAATGGTAGGTTGAACTCTTGTAGGGGAAGCGCAGGTTTCATGAAAACAACTCAGAATGTCAAGTTATAATAAAATCTTCATTTTGTGTTAGTTTGTCATGATTTCTTCACGAAAACACGTTTTCCCATAATGGTAGGTTGAACTCTTGTAGGGGAAGCGCAGGTTTCATGAAAACAACTCAGAATGTCAAGTTATAATGAAATCTTCATTTTGTGTTAGTTTGTCATGATTTCTTCACGAAAACACGTTTTCCCATAATGGTAGGTTGAACTCTTGTAGGGGAAGCGCAGGTTTCATGAAAACAACTCAGAATGTCAAGTTATAATGAAATCTTCATTTTGTGTTAGTTTGTCATGATTTCTTCACGAAAACACGTTTTCCTATAATGGTTGGTTGAACTCTTGTAGGGGAAGCGCAGGTTTCATGAAAACAACTCAGAATGTCAAGTTATAATAAAATCTTCATTTTGTGTTAGTTTGTCATGATTTCTTCACGAAAACACGTTTTCCCATAATGGTAGGTTGAACTCTTGTAGGGGAAGCGCAGGTTTCATGAAAACAACTCAGAATGTCAAGTTATAATGAAATCTTCATTTTGTGTTAGTTTGTCATGATTTCTTCACGAAAACACGTTTTCCCATAATGGTAGGTTGAACTCTTATAGGGGAAGCGCAGGTTTCATGAAAACAACTCAGAATGTCAAGTTATAATGAAATCTTCATTTTGTGTTAGTTTGTCATGATTTCTTCATGAAAACACGTTTTCCTATAATGGTAGGTTGAACTCTTGTAGGGGAAGCGCAGGTTTCATGAAAACAACTCAGAATGTCAAGTTATAATGAAATCTTCATTTTGTGTTAGTTTGTCATGATTTCTTCACGAAAACACGTTTTCCTATAATGGTAGGTTGAACTCTTGTAGGGGAAGCGCAGGTTTCATGAAAACAACTCAGAATGTCAAGTTATAATGAAATCTTCATTTTGTGTTAGTTTGTCATGATTTCTTCACGAAAACACGTTTTCCTATAATGGTAGGTTGAACTCTTGTAGGGGAAGCGCAGGTTTCATGAAAACAACTCAGAATGTCAAGTTATAATGAAATCTTCATTTTGTGTTAGTTTGTCATGATTTCTTCACGAAAACACGTTTTCCTATAATGGTAGGTTGAACTCTTGTAGGGGAAGCGCAGGTTTCATGAAAACAACTCAGAATGTCAAGTTATAATGAAATCTTCATTTTGTGTTAGTTTGTCATGATTTCTTCACGAAAACACGTTTTCCTATAATGGTAGGTTGAACTCTTGTAGGGGAAGCGCAGGTTTCATGAAAACAACTCAGAATGTCAAGTTATAATGAAATCTTCATTTTGTGTTAGTTTGTCATGATTTCTTCACGAAAACACGTTTTCCCATAATGGTTGGTTGAACTCTTGTAGGGGAAGCGCAGGTTTCATGAAAACAACTCAGAATGTCAAGTTATAATAAAATCTTCATTTTGTGTTAGTTTGTCATGATTTCTTCACGAAAACACGTTTTCCCATAATGGTAGGTTGAACTCTTGTAGGGGAAGCGCAGGTTTCATGAAAACAACTCAGAATGTCAAGTTATAATGAAATCTTCATTTTGTGTTAGTTTGTCATGATTTCTTCACGAAAACACGTTTTCCTATAATGGTAGGTTGAACTCTTGTAGGGGAAGCGCAGGTTTCATGAAAACAACTCAGAATGTCAAGTTATAATGAAATCTTCATTTTGTGTTAGTTTGTCATGATTTCTTCACGAAAACACGTTTTCCCATAATGGTAGGTTGAACTCTTGTAGGGGAAGCGCAGGTTTCATGAAAACAACTCAGAATGTCAAGTTATAATGAAATCTTCATTTTGTGTTAGTTTGTCATGATTTCTTCACGAAAACACGTTTTCCTATAATGGTAGGTTGAACTCTTGTAGGGGAAGCGCAGGTTTCATGAAAACAACTCAGAATGTCAAGTTATAATGAAATCTTCATTTTGTGTTAGTTTGTCATGATTTCTTCACGAAAACACGTTTTCCTATAATGGTAGGTTGAACTCTTGTAGGGGAAGCGCAGGTTTCATGAAAACAACTCAGAATGTCAAGTTATAATGAAATCTTCATTTTGTGTTAGTTTGTCATGATTTCTTCACGAAAACACGTTTTCCCATAATGGTTGGTTGAACTCTTGTAGGGGAAGCGCAGGTTTCATGAAAACAACTCAGAATGTCAAGTTATAATAAAATCTTCATTTTGTGTTAGTTTGTCATGATTTCTTCACGAAAACACGTTTTCCCATAATGGTAGGTTGAACTCTTGTAGGGGAAGCGCAGGTTTCATGAAAACAACTCAGAATGTCAAGTTATAATGAAATCTTCATTTTGTGTTAGTTTGTCATGATTTCTTCACGAAAACACGTTTTCCTATAATGGTAGGTTGAACTCTTGTAGGGGAAGCGCAGGTTTCATGAAAACAACTCAGAATGTCGTTATAATGAAATCTTCATTTTGTGTTAGTTTGTCATGATTTCTTCACGAAAACACGTTTTCCCATAATGGTAGGTTGAACTCTTGTAGGGGAAGCGCAGGTTTCATGAAAACAACTCAGAATGTCAAGTTATAATGAAATCTTCATTTTGTGTTAGTTTGTCATGATTTCTTCACGAAAACACGTTTTCCTATAATGGTAGGTTGAACTCTTGTAGGGGAAGCGCAGGTTTCATGAAAACAACTCAGAATGTCAAGTTATAATGAAATCTTCATTTTGTGTTAGTTTGTCATGATTTCTTCACGAAAACACGTTTTCCTATAATGTTAGGTTGAACTCTTGTAGGGGAAGCGCAGGTTTCATGAAAACAACTCAGAATGTCAAGTTATAATGAAATCTTCATTTTGTGTTAGTTTGTCATGATTTCTTCACGAAAACACGTTTTCCCATAATGGTAGGTTGAACTCTTGTAGGGGAAGCGCAGGTTTCATGAAAACAACTCAGAATGTCAAGTTATAATGAAATCTTCATTTTGTGTTAGTTTGTCATGATTTCTTCACGAAAACACGTTTTCCTATAATGGTAGGTTGAACTCTTATAGGGGAAGCGCAGGTTTCATGAAAACAACTCAGAATGTCAAGTTATAATGAAATCTTCATTTTGTGTTAGTTTGTCATGATTTCTTCACGAAAACACGTTTTCCTATAATGGTAGGTTGAACTCTTGTAGGGGAAGCGCAGGTTTCATGAAAACAACTCAGAATGTCAAGTTATTATGAAATCTTCATTTTGTGTTAGTTTGTCATGATTTCTTCACGAAAACACGTTTTCCTATAATGGTAGGTTGAACTCTTGTAGGGGAAGCGCAGGTTTCATGAAAACAACTCAGAATGTCACGTTATAATGAAATCTTCATTTTGTGTTAGTTTGTCATGATTTCTTCACGAAAAGACGTTTTCCTATAATGGTAGGTTGAACTCTTGTAGGGGAAGCGCAGGTTTCATGAAAACAACTCAGAATGTCAAGTTATAATGAAATCTTCATTTTGTGTTAGTTTGTCATGATTTCTTCACGAAAACACGTTTTCCCATAATGGTAGGTTGAACTCTTGTAGGGGAAGCGCAGGTTTCATGAAAACAACTCAGAATGTCAAGTTATAATGAAATCTTCATTTTGTGTTAGTTTGTCATGATTTCTTCACGAAAACACGTTTTCCCATAATGGTTGGTTGAACTCTTGTAGGGGAAGCGCAGGTTTCATGAAAACAACTCAGAATGTCAAGTTATAATGAAATCTTCATTTTGTGTTAGTTTGTCATGACTTCTTCACGAAAACACGTTTTCCCATAATGGTAGGTTGAACTCTTGTAGGGGAAGCGCAGGTTTCATGAAAACAACTCAGAATGTCAAGTTATAATGAAATCTTCATTTTGTGTTAGTTTGTCATGATTTCTTCACGAAAACACGTTTTCCTATAATGGTAGGTTGAACTCTTGTAGGGGAAGCGCAGGTTTCATGAAAACAACTCAGAATGTCAAGTTATAATGAAATCTTCATTTTGTGTTAGTTTGTCATGATTTCTTCACGAAAACACGTTTTCCCATAATGGTAGGTTGAACTCTTGTAGGGGAAGCGCAGGTTTCATGAAAACAACTCAGAATGTCAAGTTATAATAAAATCTTCATTTTGTGTTAGTTTGTCATGACTTCTTCACGAAAACACGTTTTCCCATAATGGTAGGTTGAACTCTTGTAGGGGAAGCGCAGGTTTCATGAAAACAACTCAGAATGTCAAATTATAATGAAATCTTCATTTTGTGTTAGTTTGTCATGATTTCTTCACGAAAAGACGTTTTCCCATAATGGTAGGTTGAACTCTTATAGGGGAAGCGCAGGTTTCATGAAAACAACTCAGAATGTCAAGTTATAATGAAATCTTCATTTTGTGTTAGTTTGTCATGATTTCTTCACGAAAAGACGTTTTCCTATAATGGTAGGTTGAACTCTTGTAGGGGAAGCGCAGGTTTCATGAAAACAACTCAGAATGTCAAGTTATAATGAAATCTTCATTTTGTGTTAGTTTGTCATGATTTCTTCACGAAAACACGTTTTCCTATAATGGTAGGTTGAACTCTTGTAGGGGAAGCGCAGGTTTCATGAAAACAACTCAGAATGTCAAGTTATAATGAAATCTTCATTTTGTGTTAGTTTGTCATGATTTCTTCACGAAAACACGTTTTCCCATAATGGTAGGTTGAACTCTTGTAGGGGAAGCGCAGGTTTCATGAAAACAACTCAGAATGTCAAGTTATAATAAAATCTTCATTTTGTGTTAGTTTGTCATGACTTCTTCACGAAAACACGTTTTCCCATAATGGTAGGTTGAACTCTTATAGGGGAAGCGCAGGTTTCATGAAAACAACTCAGAATGTCAAGTTATAATGAAATCTTCATTTTGTGTTAGTTTGTCATGATTTCTTCACGAAAACACGTTTTCCTATAATGGTAGGTTGAACTCTTGTAGGGGAAGCGCAGGTTTCATGAAAACAACTCAGAATGTCAAGTTATAATGAAATCTTCATTTTGTGTTAGTTTGTCATGATTTCTTCACGAAAACACGTTTTCCCATAATGGTAGGTTGAACTCTTGTAGGGGAAGCGCAGGTTTCATGAAAACAACTCAGAATGTCAAGTTATAATGAAATCTTCATTTTGTGTTAGTTTGTCATGATTTCTTCACGAAAACACGTTTTCCTATAATGGTAGGTTGAACTCTTGTAGGGGAAGCGCAGGTTTCATGAAAACAACTCAGAATGTCAAGTTATAATGAAATCTTCATTTTGTGTTAGTTTGTCATGATTTCTTCACGAAAACACGTTTTCCTATAATGGTAGGTTGAACTCTTGTAGGGGAAGCGCAGGTTTCATGAAAACAACTCAGAATGTCAAGTTATAATGAAATCTTCATTTTGTGTTAGTTTGTCATGATTTCTTCACGAAAACACGTTTTCCCATAATGGTTGGTTGAACTCTTGTAGGGGAAGCGCAGGTTTCATGAAAACAACTCAGAATGTCAAGTTATAATAAAATCTTCATTTTGTGTTAGTTTGTCATGATTTCTTCACGAAAACACGTTTTCCCATAATGGTAGGTTGAACTCTTGTAGGGGAAGCGCAGGTTTCATGAAAACAACTCAGAATGTCAAGTTATAATGAAATCTTCATTTTGTGTTAGTTTGTCATGATTTCTTCACGAAAACACGTTTTCCTATAATGGTAGGTTGAACTCTTGTAGGGGAAGCGCAGGTTTCATGAAAACAACTCAGAATGTCGTTATAATGAAATCTTCATTTTGTGTTAGTTTGTCATGATTTCTTCACGAAAACACGTTTTCCCATAATGGTAGGTTGAACTCTTGTAGGGGAAGCGCAGGTTTCATGAAAACAACTCAGAATGTCAAGTTATAATGAAATCTTCATTTTGTGTTAGTTTGTCATGATTTCTTCACGAAAACACGTTTTCCTATAATGGTAGGTTGAACTCTTGTAGGGGAAGCGCAGGTTTCATGAAAACAACTCAGAATGTCAAGTTATAATGAAATCTTCATTTTGTGTTAGTTTGTCATGATTTCTTCACGAAAACACGTTTTCCTATAATGTTAGGTTGAACTCTTGTAGGGGAAGCGCAGGTTTCATGAAAACAACTCAGAATGTCAAGTTATAATGAAATCTTCATTTTGTGTTAGTTTGTCATGATTTCTTCACGAAAACACGTTTTCCCATAATGGTAGGTTGAACTCTTGTAGGGGAAGCGCAGGTTTCATGAAAACAACTCAGAATGTCAAGTTATAATGAAATCTTCATTTTGTGTTAGTTTGTCATGATTTCTTCACGAAAACACGTTTTCCTATAATGGTAGGTTGAACTCTTATAGGGGAAGCGCAGGTTTCATGAAAACAACTCAGAATGTCAAGTTATAATGAAATCTTCATTTTGTGTTAGTTTGTCATGATTTCTTCACGAAAACACGTTTTCCTATAATGGTAGGTTGAACTCTTGTAGGGGAAGCGCAGGTTTCATGAAAACAACTCAGAATGTCAAGTTATTATGAAATCTTCATTTTGTGTTAGTTTGTCATGATTTCTTCACGAAAACACGTTTTCCTATAATGGTAGGTTGAACTCTTGTAGGGGAAGCGCAGGTTTCATGAAAACAACTCAGAATGTCACGTTATAATGAAATCTTCATTTTGTGTTAGTTTGTCATGATTTCTTCACGAAAAGACGTTTTCCTATAATGGTAGGTTGAACTCTTGTAGGGGAAGCGCAGGTTTCATGAAAACAACTCAGAATGTCAAGTTATAATGAAATCTTCATTTTGTGTTAGTTTGTCATGATTTCTTCACGAAAACACGTTTTCCCATAATGGTAGGTTGAACTCTTGTAGGGGAAGCGCAGGTTTCATGAAAACAACTCAGAATGTCAAGTTATAATGAAATCTTCATTTTGTGTTAGTTTGTCATGATTTCTTCACGAAAACACGTTTTCCCATAATGGTTGGTTGAACTCTTGTAGGGGAAGCGCAGGTTTCATGAAAACAACTCAGAATGTCAAGTTATAATGAAATCTTCATTTTGTGTTAGTTTGTCATGACTTCTTCACGAAAACACGTTTTCCCATAATGGTAGGTTGAACTCTTGTAGGGGAAGCGCAGGTTTCATGAAAACAACTCAGAATGTCAAGTTATAATGAAATCTTCATTTTGTGTTAGTTTGTCATGATTTCTTCACGAAAACACGTTTTCCTATAATGGTAGGTTGAACTCTTGTAGGGGAAGCGCAGGTTTCATGAAAACAACTCAGAATGTCAAGTTATAATGAAATCTTCATTTTGTGTTAGTTTGTCATGATTTCTTCACGAAAACACGTTTTCCCATAATGGTAGGTTGAACTCTTGTAGGGGAAGCGCAGGTTTCATGAAAACAACTCAGAATGTCAAGTTATAATAAAATCTTCATTTTGTGTTAGTTTGTCATGACTTCTTCACGAAAACACGTTTTCCCATAATGGTAGGTTGAACTCTTGTAGGGGAAGCGCAGGTTTCATGAAAACAACTCAGAATGTCAAATTATAATGAAATCTTCATTTTGTGTTAGTTTGTCATGATTTCTTCACGAAAAGACGTTTTCCCATAATGGTAGGTTGAACTCTTATAGGGGAAGCGCAGGTTTCATGAAAACAACTCAGAATGTCAAGTTATAATGAAATCTTCATTTTGTGTTAGTTTGTCATGATTTCTTCACGAAAAGACGTTTTCCTATAATGGTAGGTTGAACTCTTGTAGGGGAAGCGCAGGTTTCATGAAAACAACTCAGAATGTCAAGTTATAATGAAATCTTCATTTTGTGTTAGTTTGTCATGATTTCTTCACGAAAACACGTTTTCCTATAATGGTAGGTTGAACTCTTGTAGGGGAAGCGCAGGTTTCATGAAAACAACTCAGAATGTCAAGTTATAATGAAATCTTCATTTTGTGTTAGTTTGTCATGATTTCTTCACGAAAACACGTTTTCCCATAATGGTAGGTTGAACTCTTGTAGGGGAAGCGCAGGTTTCATGAAAACAACTCAGAATGTCAAGTTATAATAAAATCTTCATTTTGTGTTAGTTTGTCATGACTTCTTCACGAAAACACGTTTTCCCATAATGGTAGGTTGAACTCTTATAGGGGAAGCGCAGGTTTCATGAAAACAACTCAGAATGTCAAGTTATAATGAAATCTTCATTTTGTGTTAGTTTGTCATGATTTCTTCACGAAAACACGTTTTCCTATAATGGTAGGTTGAACTCTTGTAGGGGAAGCGCAGGTTTCATGAAAACAACTCAGAATGTCAAGTTATAATGAAATCTTCATTTTGTGTTAGTTTGTCATGATTTCTTCACGAAAACACGTTTTCCCATAATGGTAGGTTGAACTCTTGTAGGGGAAGCGCAGGTTTCATGAAAACAACTCAGAATGTCAAGTTATAATGAAATCTTCATTTTGTGTTAGTTTGTCATGATTTCTTCACGAAAACACGTTTTCCTATAATGGTAGGTTGAACTCTTGTAGGGGAAGCGCAGGTTTCATGAAAACAACTCAGAATGTCAAGTTATAATGAAATCTTCATTTTGTGTTAGTTTGTCATGATTTCTTCACGAAAACACGTTTTCCTATAATGGTAGGTTGAACTCTTGTAGGGGAAGCGCAGGTTTCATGAAAACAACTCAGAATGTCAAGTTATAATGAAATCTTCATTTTGTGTTAGTTTGTCATGATTTCTTCACGAAAACACGTTTTCCCATAATGGTTGGTTGAACTCTTGTAGGGGAAGCGCAGGTTTCATGAAAACAACTCAGAATGTCAAGTTATAATAAAATCTTCATTTTGTGTTAGTTTGTCATGATTTCTTCACGAAAACACGTTTTCCCATAATGGTAGGTTGAACTCTTGTAGGGGAAGCGCAGGTTTCATGAAAACAACTCAGAATGTCAAGTTATAATGAAATCTTCATTTTGTGTTAGTTTGTCATGATTTCTTCACGAAAACACGTTTTCCTATAATGGTAGGTTGAACTCTTGTAGGGGAAGCGCAGGTTTCATGAAAACAACTCAGAATGTCGTTATAATGAAATCTTCATTTTGTGTTAGTTTGTCATGATTTCTTCACGAAAACACGTTTTCCCATAATGGTAGGTTGAACTCTTGTAGGGGAAGCGCAGGTTTCATGAAAACAACTCAGAATGTCAAGTTATAATGAAATCTTCATTTTGTGTTAGTTTGTCATGATTTCTTCACGAAAACACGTTTTCCTATAATGGTAGGTTGAACTCTTGTAGGGGAAGCGCAGGTTTCATGAAAACAACTCAGAATGTCAAGTTATAATGAAATCTTCATTTTGTGTTAGTTTGTCATGATTTCTTCACGAAAACACGTTTTCCTATAATGTTAGGTTGAACTCTTGTAGGGGAAGCGCAGGTTTCATGAAAACAACTCAGAATGTCAAGTTATAATGAAATCTTCATTTTGTGTTAGTTTGTCATGATTTCTTCACGAAAACACGTTTTCCCATAATGGTAGGTTGAACTCTTGTAGGGGAAGCGCAGGTTTCATGAAAACAACTCAGAATGTCAAGTTATAATGAAATCTTCATTTTGTGTTAGTTTGTCATGATTTCTTCACGAAAACACGTTTTCCTATAATGGTAGGTTGAACTCTTATAGGGGAAGCGCAGGTTTCATGAAAACAACTCAGAATGTCAAGTTATAATGAAATCTTCATTTTGTGTTAGTTTGTCATGATTTCTTCACGAAAACACGTTTTCCTATAATGGTAGGTTGAACTCTTGTAGGGGAAGCGCAGGTTTCATGAAAACAACTCAGAATGTCAAGTTATTATGAAATCTTCATTTTGTGTTAGTTTGTCATGATTTCTTCACGAAAACACGTTTTCCTATAATGGTAGGTTGAACTCTTGTAGGGGAAGCGCAGGTTTCATGAAAACAACTCAGAATGTCACGTTATAATGAAATCTTCATTTTGTGTTAGTTTGTCATGATTTCTTCACGAAAAGACGTTTTCCTATAATGGTAGGTTGAACTCTTGTAGGGGAAGCGCAGGTTTCATGAAAACAACTCAGAATGTCAAGTTATAATGAAATCTTCATTTTGTGTTAGTTTGTCATGATTTCTTCACGAAAACACGTTTTCCCATAATGGTAGGTTGAACTCTTGTAGGGGAAGCGCAGGTTTCATGAAAACAACTCAGAATGTCAAGTTATAATGAAATCTTCATTTTGTGTTAGTTTGTCATGATTTCTTCACGAAAACACGTTTTCCCATAATGGTTGGTTGAACTCTTGTAGGGGAAGCGCAGGTTTCATGAAAACAACTCAGAATGTCAAGTTATAATGAAATCTTCATTTTGTGTTAGTTTGTCATGACTTCTTCACGAAAACACGTTTTCCCATAATGGTAGGTTGAACTCTTGTAGGGGAAGCGCAGGTTTCATGAAAACAACTCAGAATGTCAAGTTATAATGAAATCTTCATTTTGTGTTAGTTTGTCATGATTTCTTCACGAAAACACGTTTTCCTATAATGGTAGGTTGAACTCTTGTAGGGGAAGCGCAGGTTTCATGAAAACAACTCAGAATGTCAAGTTATAATGAAATCTTCATTTTGTGTTAGTTTGTCATGATTTCTTCACGAAAACACGTTTTCCCATAATGGTAGGTTGAACTCTTGTAGGGGAAGCGCAGGTTTCATGAAAACAACTCAGAATGTCAAGTTATAATAAAATCTTCATTTTGTGTTAGTTTGTCATGACTTCTTCACGAAAACACGTTTTCCCATAATGGTAGGTTGAACTCTTGTAGGGGAAGCGCAGGTTTCATGAAAACAACTCAGAATGTCAAATTATAATGAAATCTTCATTTTGTGTTAGTTTGTCATGATTTCTTCACGAAAAGACGTTTTCCCATAATGGTAGGTTGAACTCTTATAGGGGAAGCGCAGGTTTCATGAAAACAACTCAGAATGTCAAGTTATAATGAAATCTTCATTTTGTGTTAGTTTGTCATGATTTCTTCACGAAAAGACGTTTTCCTATAATGGTAGGTTGAACTCTTGTAGGGGAAGCGCAGGTTTCATGAAAACAACTCAGAATGTCAAGTTATAATGAAATCTTCATTTTGTGTTAGTTTGTCATGATTTCTTCACGAAAACACGTTTTCCTATAATGGTAGGTTGAACTCTTGTAGGGGAAGCGCAGGTTTCATGAAAACAACTCAGAATGTCAAGTTATAATGAAATCTTCATTTTGTGTTAGTTTGTCATGATTTCTTCACGAAAACACGTTTTCCCATAATGGTAGGTTGAACTCTTGTAGGGGAAGCGCAGGTTTCATGAAAACAACTCAGAATGTCAAGTTATAATAAAATCTTCATTTTGTGTTAGTTTGTCATGACTTCTTCACGAAAACACGTTTTCCCATAATGGTAGGTTGAACTCTTATAGGGGAAGCGCAGGTTTCATGAAAACAACTCAGAATGTCAAGTTATAATGAAATCTTCATTTTGTGTTAGTTTGTCATGATTTCTTCACGAAAAGACGTTTTCCTATAATGGTAGGTTGAACTCTTGTAGGGGAAGCGCAGGTTTCATGAAAACAACTCAGAATGTCAAGTTATAATGAAATCTTCATTTTGTGTTAGTTTGTCATGATTTCTTCACGAAAACACGTTTTCCTATAATGGTAGGTTGAACTCTTGTAGGGGAAGCGCAGGTTTCATGAAAACAACTCAGAATGTCAAGTTATAATGAAATCTTCATTTTGTGTTAGTTTGTCATGATTTCTTCACGAAAACACGTTTTCCCATAATGGTAGGTTGAACTCTTGTAGGGGAAGCGCAGGTTTCATGAAAACAACTCAGAATGTCAAGTTATAATAAAATCTTCATTTTGTGTTAGTTTGTCATGACTTCTTCACGAAAACACGTTTTCCCATAATGGTAGGTTGAACTCTTGTAGGGGAAGCGCAGGTTTCATGAAAACAACTCAGAATGTCAAATTATAATGAAATCTTCATTTTGTGTTAGTTTGTCATGATTTCTTCACGAAAAGACGTTTTCCCATAATGGTAGGTTGAACTCTTATAGGGGAAGCGCAGGTTTCATGAAAACAACTCAGAATGTCAAGTTATAATGAAATCTTCATTTTGTGTTAGTTTGTCATGATTTCTTCACGAAAACACGTTTTCCTATAATGGTAGGTTGAACTCTTGTAGGGGAAGCGCAGGTTTCATGAAAACAACTCAGAATGTCAAGTTATAATGAAATCTTCATTTTGTGTTAGTTTGTCATGATTTCTTCACGAAAACACGTTTTCCTATAATGGTAGGTTGAACTCTTGTAGGGGAAGCGCAGGTTTCATGAAAACAACTCAGAATGTCAAGTTATAATGAAATCTTCATTTTGTGTTAGTTTGTCATGATTTCTTCACGAAAACACGTTTTCCCATAATGGTAGGTTGAACTCTTATAGGGGAAGCGCAGGTTTCATGAAAACAACTCAGAATGTCAAGTTATAATGAAATCTTCATTTTGTGTTAGTTTGTCATGATTTCTTCACGAAAACACGTTTTCCTATAATGGTAGGTTGAACTCTTGTAGGGGAAGCGCAGGTTTCATGAAAACAACTCAGAATGTCAAGTTATAATGAAATCTTCATTTTGTGTTAGTTTGTCATGATTTCTTCACGAAAACACGTTTTCCTATAATGTTAGGTTGAACTCTTGTAGGGGAAGCGCAGGTTTCATGAAAACAACTCAGAATGTCAAGTTATAATGAAATCTTCATTTTGTGTTAGTTTGTCATGATTTCTTCACGAAAACACGTTTTCCTATAATGGTAGGTCGAACTCTTGTAGGGGAAGCGCAGGTTTCATGAAAACAACTCAGAATGTCAAGTTATAATGAAATCTTCATTTTGTGTTAGTTTGTCATGATTACTTCACGAAAACACGTTTTCCTATAATGGTAGGTTGAACTCTTGTAGGGGAAGCGCAGGTTTCATGAAAACAACTCAGAATGTCAAGTTATAATGAAATCTTCATTTTGTGTTAGTTTGTCATGATTTCTTCACGAAAACACGTTTTCCCATAATGGTAGGTTGAACTCTTATAGGGGAAGCGCAGGTTTCATGAAAACAACTCAGAATGTCAAGTTATAATGAAATCTTCATTTTGTGTTAGTTTGTCATGATTTCTTCACGAAAACACGTTTTCCTATAATGGTAGGTTGAACTCTTGTAGGGGAAGCGCAGGTTTCATGAAAACAACTCAGAATGTCAAGTTATAATGAAATCTTCATTTTGTGTTAGTTTGTCATGATTTCTTCACGAAAACACGTTTTCCTATAATGTTAGGTTGAACTCTTGTAGGGGAAGCGCAGGTTTCATGAAAACAACTCAGAATGTCAAGTTATAATGAAATCTTCATTTTGTGTTAGTTTGTCATGATTTCTTCACGAAAACACGTTTTCCTATAATGGTAGGTTGAACTCTTGTAGGGGAAGTGCAGGTTTCATGAAAACAACTCAGAATGTCAAGTTATAATGAAATCTTCATTTTGTGTTAGTTTGTCATGATTACTTCACGAAAACACGTTTTCCTATAATGGTAGGTTGAACTCTTGTAGGGGAAGCGCAGGTTTCATGAAAACAACTCAGAATGTCAAGTTATAATGAAATCTTCATTTTGTGTTAGTTTGTCATGATTTCTTCACGAAAACACGTTTTCCTACAATGGTAGGTTGAACTCATGTAGGGGAAGCGCAGGTTTCATGAAAACAACTCAGAATGTCAAGTTATAATGAAATCTTCATTTTGTGTTAGTTTGTCATGATTTCTTCACGAAAACACGTTTTCCTATAATGTTAGGTCGAACTCTTGTAGGGGATGCGCAGGTTTCATGAAAACAACTCAGAATGTCAAGTTATAATGAAATCTTCATTTTGTGTTAGTTTGTCATGATTTCTTCACGAAAACACGTTTTCCTATAATGGTAGGTCGAACTCTTGTAGGGGAAGCGCAGGTTTCATGAAAACAACTCAGAATGTCAAGTTATAATGAAATCTTCATTTTGTGTTAGTTTGTCATGATTTCTTCACGAAAACACGTTTTCCTATAATGGTAGGTCGAACTCTTGTAGGGGAAGCGCAGGTTTCATGAAAACAACTCAGAATGTCAAGTTATAATGAAATCTTCATTTTGTGTTAGTTTGTCATGATTTCTTCACGAAAACACGTTTTCCCATAATGGTAGGTTGAACTCTTATAGGGGAAGCGCAGGTTTCATGAAAACAACTCAGAATGTCAAGTTATAATGAAATCTTCATTTTGTGTTAGTTGGTCATGATTTCTTCACGAAAACACGTTTTCCTATAATGGTAGGTTGAACTCTTGTAGGGGAAGCGCAGGTTTCATGAAAACAACTCAGAATGTCAAGTTATAATGAAATCTTCATTTTGTGTTAGTTTGTCATGATTTCTTCACGAAAACACGTTTTCCTATAATGGTAGGTTGAACTCTTGTAGGGGAAGCGCAGGTTTCATGAAAACAACTCAGAATGTCAAGTTATAATGAAATCTTCATTTTGTATTAGTTTGTCATGATTTCTTCACGAAAACACGTTTTCCTATGATGGTAGGTTGAACTCTTATAGGGGAAGCGCAGGTTTCATGAAAACAACTCAGAATGTCAAGTTATAATGAAATCTTCATTTTGTGTTAGTTTGTCATGATTTCTTCACGAAAACACGTTTTCCTATGATGGTAGGTTGAACTCTTGTAGGGGAAGCGCAGGTTTCATGAAAACAACTCAGAATGTCAAGTTATAATGAAATCTTCATTTTGTGTTAGTTTGTCATGATTTCTTCACGAAAACACGTTTTCCCATAATGGTAGGTTGAACTCTTGTAGGGGAAGCGCAGGTTTCATGAAAACAACTCAGAATGTCAAGTTATAATGAAATCTTCATTTTGTGTTAGTTTGTCATGATTTCTTCACGAAAACACGTTTTCCCATAATGGTAGGTTGAACTCTTATAGGGGAAGCGCAGGTTTCATGAAAACAACTCAGAATGTCAAGTTATAATGAAATCTTCATTTTGTGTTAGTTTGTCATGATTTCTTCACGAAAACACGTTTTCCTATAATGGTAGGTTGAACTCTTGTAGGGGAAGCGCAGGTTTCATGAAAACAACTCAGAATGTCAAGTTATAATGAAATCTTCATTTTGTGTTAGTTTGTCATGATTTCTTCACGAAAACACGTTTTCCCATAATGGTAGGTTGAACTCTTGTAGGGGAAGCGCAGGTTTCATGAAAACAACTCAGAATGTCAAGTTATAATGAAATCTTCATTTTGTGTTAGTTTGTCATGATTTCTTCACGAAAACACGTTTTCCCATAATGGTAGGTTGAACTCTTTTAGGGGAAGCGCAGGTTTCATGAAAACAACTCAGAATGTCAAGTTATAATGAAATCTTCATTTTGTGTTAGTTTGTCATGATTTCTTCACGAAAACACGTTTTCCCATAATGGTAGGTTGAACTCTTGTAGGGGAAGCGCAGGTTTCATGAAAACAACTCAGAATGTCAAGTTATAATGAAATCTTCATTTATTGTTAGTTTGTCATGATTTCTTCACGAAAACACGTTTTCCTATAATGGTAGGTTGAACTCTTATAGGGGAAGCGCAGGTTTCATGAAAACAACTCAGAATGTCAAGTTATAATAAAATCTTCATTTTGTGTTAGTTTGTCATGATTTCTTCACGAAAACACGTTTTCCCATAATGGTAGGTTGAACTCTTGTAGGGGAAGCGCAGGTTTCATGAAAACAACTCAGAATGTCAAGTTATAATGAAATCTTCATTTTGTGTTAGTTTGTCATGATTTCTTCACGAAAACACGTTTTCCCATAATGGTAGGTTGAACTCTTATAGGGGAAGCGCAGGTTTCATGAAAACAACTCAGAATGTCAAGTTATAATGAAATCTTCATTTTGTGTTAGTTTGTCATGATTTCTTCACGAAAACACGTTTTCCTATAATGGTAGGTTGAACTCTTGTAGGGGAAGCGCAGGTTTCATGAAAACAACTCAGAATGTCAAGTTATAATGAAATCTTCATTTTGTGTTAGTTTGTCATGATTTCTTCACGAAAACACGTTTTCCTATAATGGTAGGTTGAACTCTTGTAGGGGAAGCGCAGGTTTCATGAAAACAACTCAGAATGTCAAGTTATAATGAAATCTTCATTTTGTGTTAGTTTGTCATGATTTCTTCACGAAAACACGTTTTCCTATAATGGTAGGTTGAACTCTTGTAGGGGAAGCGCAGGTTTCATGAAAACAACTCAGAATGTCAAGTTATAATGAAATCTTCATTTTGTGTTAGTTTGTCATGATTTCTTCACGAAAAGACGTTTTCCTATAATGGTAGGTTGAACTCTTGTAGGGGAAGCGCAGGTTTCATGAAAACAACTCAGAATGTCAAGTTATAATGAAATCTTCATTTTGTGTTAGTTTGTCATGATTTCTTCACGAAAACACGTTTTCCCATAATGGTAGGTTGAACTCTTGTAGGGGAAGCGCAGGTTTCATGAAAACAACTCAGAATGTCAAGTTATAATGAAATCTTCATTTTGTGTTAGTTTGTCATGATTTCTTCACGAAAACACGTTTTCCCATAATGGTAGGTTGAACTCTTGTAGGGGAAGCGCAGGTTTCATGAAAACAACTCAGAATGTCAAGTTATAATAAAATCTTCATTTTGTGTTAGTTTGTCATGACTTCTTCACGAAAACACGTTTTCCCATAATGGTAGGTTGAACTCTTGTAGGGGAAGTGCAGGTTTCATGAAAACAACTCAGAATGTCAAATTATAATGAAATCTTCATTTTGTGTTAGTTTGTCATGATTTCTTCACGAAAAGACGTTTTCCCATAATGGTAGGTTGAACTCTTATAGGGGAAGCGCAGGTTTCATGAAAACAACTCAGAATGTCAAGTTATAATGAAATCTTCATTTTGTGTTAGTTTGTCATGATTTCTTCACGAAAAGACGTTTTCCCATAATGGTAGGTTGAACTCTTATAGGGGAAGCGCAGGTTTCATGAAAACAACTCAGAATGTCAAGTTATAATGAAATCTTCATTTTGTGTTAGTTTGTCATGATTTCTTCACGAAAACACGTTTTCCTATAATGGTAGGTTGAACTCTTGTAGGGGAAGCGCAGGTTTCATGAAAACAACTCAGAATGTCAAGTTATAATGAAATCTTCATTTTGTGTTAGTTTGTCATGATTTCTTCACGAAAACACGTTTTCCTATAATGGTAGGTTGAACTCTTGTAGGGGAAGCGCAGGTTTCATGAAAACAACTCAGAATGTCAAGTTATAATGAAATCTTCATTTTGTGTTAGTTTGTCATGATTTCTTCACGAAAACACGTTTTCCCATAATGGTAGGTTGAACTCTTATAGGGGAAGCGCAGGTTTCATGAAAACAACTCAGAATGTCAAGTTATAATGAAATCTTCATTTTGTGTTAGTTTGTCATGATTTCTTCACGAAAACACGTTTTCCTATAATGGTAGGTTGAACTCTTGAAGGGGAAGCGCAGGTTTCATGAAAACAACTCAGAATGTCAAGTTATAATGAAATCTTCATTTTGTGTTAGTTTGTCATGATTTCTTCACGAAAACACGTTTTCCTATAATGGTAGGTTGAACTCTTGAAGGGGAAGCGCAGGTTTCATGAAAACAACTCAGAATGTCAAGTTATAATGAAATCTTCATTTTGTGTTAGTTTGTCATGATTTCTTCACGAAAACACGTTTTCCTATAATGTTAGGTTGAACTCTTGTAGGGGAAGCGCAGGTTTCATGAAAACAACTCAGAATGTCAAGTTATAATGAAATCTTCATTTTGTGTTAGTTTGTCATGATTTCTTCACGAAAACACGTTTTCCTATAATGGTAGGTTGAACTCTTGTAGGGGAAGCGCAGGTTTCATGAAAACAACTCAGAATGTCAAGTTATAATGAAATCTTCATTTTGTGTTAGTTTGTCATGATTACTTCACGAAAACACGTTTTCCTATAATGGTAGGTTGAACTCTTGTAGGGGAAGCGCAGGTTTCATGAAAACAACTCAGAATGTCAAGTTATAATGAAATCTTCATTTTGTGTTAGTTTGTCATGATTTCTTCACGAAAACACGTTTTCCCATAATGGTAGGTTGAACTCTTATAGGGGAAGCGCAGGTTTCATGAAAACAACTCAGAATGTCAAGTTATAATGAAATCTTCATTTTGTGTTAGTTTGTCATGATTTCTTCACGAAAACACGTTTTCCTATAATGGTAGGTTGAACTCTTGTAGGGGAAGCGCAGGTTTCATGAAAACAACTCAGAATGTCAAGTTATAATGAAATCTTCATTTTGTGTTAGTTTGTCATGATTTCTTCACGAAAACACGTTTTCCTATAATGTTAGGTTGAACTCTTGTAGGGGAAGCGCAGGTTTCATGAAAACAACTCAGAATGTCAAGTTATAATGAAATCTTCATTTTGTGTTAGTTTGTCATGATTTCTTCACGAAAACACGTTTTCCTATAATGGTAGGTTGAACTCTTGTAGGGGAAGCGCAGGTTTCATGAAAACAACTCAGAATGTCAAGTTATAATGAAATCTTCATTTTGTGTTAGTTTGTCATGATTACTTCACGAAAACACGTTTTCCTATAATGGTAGGTTGAACTCTTGTAGGGGAAGCGCAGGTTTCATGAAAACAACTCAGAATGTCAAGTTATAATGAAATCTTCATTTTGTGTTAGTTTGTCATGATTTCTTCACGAAAACACGTTTTCCTACAATGGTAGGTTGAACTCATGTAGGGGAAGCGCAGGTTTCATGAAAACAACTCAGAATGTCAAGTTATAATGAAATCTTCATTTTGTGTTAGTTTGTCATGATTTCTTCACGAAAACACGTTTTCCTATAATGTTAGGTTGAACTCTTGTAGGGGATGCGCAGGTTTCATGAAAACAACTCAGAATGTCAAGTTATAATGAAATCTTCATTTTGTGTTAGTTTGTCATGATTTCTTCACGAAAACACGTTTTCCTATAATGGTAGGTCGAACTCTTGTAGGGGAAGCGCAGGTTTCATGAAAACAACTCAGAATGTCAAGTTATAATGAAATCTTCATTTTGTGTTAGTTTGTCATGATTTCTTCACGAAAACACGTTTTCCTATAATGGTAGGTCGAACTCTTGTAGGGGAAGCGCAGGTTTCATGAAAACAACTCAGAATGTCAAGTTATAATGAAATCTTCATTTTGTGTTAGTTTGTCATGATTTCTTCACGAAAACACGTTTTCCCATAATGGTAGGTTGAACTCTTATAGGGGAAGCGCAGATTTCATGAAAACAACTCAGAATGTCAAGTTATAATGAAATCTTCATTTTGTGTTAGTTTGTCATGATTTCTTCACGAAAACACGTTTTCCTATAATGGTAGGTTGAACTCTTGTAGGGGAAGCGCAGGTTTCATGAAAACAACTCAGAATGTCAAGTTATAATGAAATCTTCATTTTGTGTTAGTTTGTCATGATTTCTTCACGAAAACACGTTTTCCTATAATGGTAGGTTGAACTCTTGTAGGGGAAGCGCAGGCTTCATGAAAACAACTCAGAATGTCAAGTTATAATGAAATCTTCATTTTGTGTTAGTTTGTCATGATTTCTTCACGAAAACACGTTTTCCTATAATGGTAGGTTGAACTCTTATAGGGGAAGCGCAGGTTTCATGAAAACAACTCAGAATGTCAAGTTATAATGAAATCTTCATTTTGTGTTAGTTTGTCCTGATTTCTTCACGAAAACACGTTTTCCTATAATGGTAGGTTGAACTCTTGTAGGGGAAGCGCAGGTTTCATGAAAACAACTCAGAATGTCAAGTTATAATGAAATCTTCATTTTGTGTTAGTTTGTCATGATTTCTTCACGAAAACACGTTTTCCTATAATGGTAGGTTGAACTCTTGTAGGGGAAGCGCAGGTTTCATGAAAACAACTCAGAATGTCAAGTTATAATGAAATCTTCATTTTGTATTAGTTTGTCATGATTTCTTCACGAAAACACGTTTTCCTATGATGGTAGGTTGAACTCTTATAGGGGAAGCGCAGGTTTCATGAAAACAACTCAGAATGTCAAGTTATAATGAAATCTTCATTTTGTGTTAGTTTGTCATGATTTCTTCACGAAAACACGTTTTCCTATAATGGTAGGTTGAACTCTTGTAGGGGAAGCGCAGGTTTCATGAAAACAACTCAGAATGTCAAGTTATAATGAAATCTTCATTTTGTGTTAGTTTGTCATGATTTCTTCACGAAAACACGTTTTCCCATAATGGTAGGTTGAACTCTTGTAGGGGAAGCGCAGGTTTCATGAAAACAACTCAGAATGTCAAGTTATAATGAAATCTTCATTTTGTGTTAGTTTGTCATGATTTCTTCACGAAAACACGTTTTCCCATAATGGTAGGTTGAACTCTTGTAGGGGAAGCGCAGGTTTCATGAAAACAACTCAGAATGTCAAGTTATAATGAAATCTTCATTTTGTGTTAGTTTGTCATGATTTCTTCACGAAAACACGTTTTCCTATAATGGTAGGTTGAACTCTTGTAGGGGAAGCGCAGGTTTCATGAAAACAACTCAGAATGTCAAGTTATAATGAAATCTTCATTTTGTGTTAGTTTGTCATGATTTCTTCACGAAAACACGTTTTCCTATAATGGTAGGTTGAACTCTTGTAGGGGAAGCGCAGGTTTCATGAAAACAACTCAGAATATCAAGTTATAATGAAATCTTCATTTTGTGTTAGTTTGTCATGATTTCTTCACGAAAACACGTTTTCCTATAATGGTAGGTTGAACTCTTATAGGGAAAGCGCAGGTTTCATGAAAACAACTCAGAATGTCAAGTTATAATGAAATCTTCATTTTGTGTTAGTTTGTCATGATTTCTTCACGAAAACACGTTTTCCTATAATGGTAGGTTGAACTCTTGTAGGGGAAGCGCAGGTTTCATGAAAACAACTCAGAATGTCAAGTTATAATGAAATCTTCATTTTGTGTTAGTTTGTCATGATTTCTTCACGAAAACACGTTTTCCCATAATGGTAGGTTGAACTCTTGTAGGGGAAGCGCAGGTTTCATGAAAACAACTCAGAATGTCAAGTTATAATGAAATCTTCATTTTGTGTTAGTTTGTCATGATTTCTTCACGAAAACACGTTTTCCCATAATGGTAGGTTGAACTCTTGTAGGGGAAGCGCAGGTTTCATGAAAACAACTCAGAATGTCAAGTTATAATAAAATCTTCATTTTGTGTTAGTTTGTCATGACTTCTTCACGAAAACACGTTTTCCCATAATGGTAGGTTGAACTCTTGTAGGGGAAGTGCAGGTTTCATGAAAACAACTCAGAATGTCAAATTATAATGAAATCTTCATTTTGTGTTAGTTTGTCATGATTTCTTCACGAAAAGACGTTTTCCCATAATGGTAGGTTGAACTCTTATAGGGGAAGCGCAGGTTTCATGAAAACAACTCAGAATGTCAAGTTATAATGAAATCTTCATTTTGTGTTAGTTTGTCATGATTTCTTCACGAAAAGACGTTTTCCCATAATGGTAGGTTGAACTCTTATAGGGGAAGCGCAGGTTTCATGAAAACAACTCAGAATGTCAAGTTATAATGAAATCTTCATTTTGTGTTAGTTTGTCATGATTTCTTCACGAAAACACGTTTTCCTATAATGGTAGGTTGAACTCTTGTAGGGGAAGCGCAGGTTTCATGAAAACAACTCAGAATGTCAAGTTATAATGAAATCTTCATTTTGTGTTAGTTTGTCATGATTTCTTCACGAAAACACGTTTTCCTATAATGGTAGGTTGAACTCTTGTAGGGGAAGCGCAGGTTTCATGAAAACAACTCAGAATGTCAAGTTATAATGAAATCTTCATTTTGTGTTAGTTTGTCATGATTTCTTCACGAAAACACGTTTTCCCATAATGGTAGGTTGAACTCTTATAGGGGAAGCGCAGGTTTCATGAAAACAACTCAGAATGTCAAGTTATAATGAAATCTTCATTTTGTGTTAGTTTGTCATGATTTCTTCACGAAAACACGTTTTCCTATAATGGTAGGTTGAACTCTTGAAGGGGAAGCGCAGGTTTCATGAAAACAACTCAGAATGTCAAGTTATAATGAAATCTTCATTTTGTGTTAGTTTGTCATGATTTCTTCACGAAAACACGTTTTCCTATAATGGTAGGTTGAACTCTTGAAGGGGAAGCGCAGGTTTCATGAAAACAACTCAGAATGTCAAGTTATAATGAAATCTTCATTTTGTGTTAGTTTGTCATGATTTCTTCACGAAAACACGTTTTCCTATAATGTTAGGTTGAACTCTTGTAGGGGAAGCGCAGGTTTCATGAAAACAACTCAGAATGTCAAGTTATAATGAAATCTTCATTTTGTGTTAGTTTGTCATGATTTCTTCACGAAAACACGTTTTCCTATAATGGTAGGTTGAACTCTTGTAGGGGAAGCGCAGGTTTCATGAAAACAACTCAGAATGTCAAGTTATAATGAAATCTTCATTTTGTGTTAGTTTGTCATGATTACTTCACGAAAACACGTTTTCCTATAATGGTAGGTTGAACTCTTGTAGGGGAAGCGCAGGTTTCATGAAAACAACTCAGAATGTCAAGTTATAATGAAATCTTCATTTTGTGTTAGTTTGTCATGATTTCTTCACGAAAACACGTTTTCCCATAATGGTAGGTTGAACTCTTATAGGGGAAGCGCAGGTTTCATGAAAACAACTCAGAATGTCAAGTTATAATGAAATCTTCATTTTGTGTTAGTTTGTCATGATTTCTTCACGAAAACACGTTTTCCTATAATGGTAGGTTGAACTCTTGTAGGGGAAGCGCAGGTTTCATGAAAACAACTCAGAATGTCAAGTTATAATGAAATCTTCATTTTGTGTTAGTTTGTCATGATTTCTTCACGAAAACACGTTTTCCTATAATGTTAGGTTGAACTCTTGTAGGGGAAGCGCAGGTTTCATGAAAACAACTCAGAATGTCAAGTTATAATGAAATCTTCATTTTGTGTTAGTTTGTCATGATTTCTTCACGAAAACACGTTTTCCTATAATGGTAGGTTGAACTCTTGTAGGGGAAGCGCAGGTTTCATGAAAACAACTCAGAATGTCAAGTTATAATGAAATCTTCATTTTGTGTTAGTTTGTCATGATTACTTCACGAAAACACGTTTTCCTATAATGGTAGGTTGAACTCTTGTAGGGGAAGCGCAGGTTTCATGAAAACAACTCAGAATGTCAAGTTATAATGAAATCTTCATTTTGTGTTAGTTTGTCATGATTTCTTCACGAAAACACGTTTTCCTACAATGGTAGGTTGAACTCATGTAGGGGAAGCGCAGGTTTCATGAAAACAACTCAGAATGTCAAGTTATAATGAAATCTTCATTTTGTGTTAGTTTGTCATGATTTCTTCACGAAAACACGTTTTCCTATAATGTTAGGTTGAACTCTTGTAGGGGATGCGCAGGTTTCATGAAAACAACTCAGAATGTCAAGTTATAATGAAATCTTCATTTTGTGTTAGTTTGTCATGATTTCTTCACGAAAACACGTTTTCCTATAATGGTAGGTCGAACTCTTGTAGGGGAAGCGCAGGTTTCATGAAAACAACTCAGAATGTCAAGTTATAATGAAATCTTCATTTTGTGTTAGTTTGTCATGATTTCTTCACGAAAACACGTTTTCCTATAATGGTAGGTCGAACTCTTGTAGGGGAAGCGCAGGTTTCATGAAAACAACTCAGAATGTCAAGTTATAATGAAATCTTCATTTTGTGTTAGTTTGTCATGATTTCTTCACGAAAACACGTTTTCCCATAATGGTAGGTTGAACTCTTATAGGGGAAGCGCAGATTTCATGAAAACAACTCAGAATGTCAAGTTATAATGAAATCTTCATTTTGTGTTAGTTTGTCATGATTTCTTCACGAAAACACGTTTTCCTATAATGGTAGGTTGAACTCTTGTAGGGGAAGCGCAGGTTTCATGAAAACAACTCAGAATGTCAAGTTATAATGAAATCTTCATTTTGTGTTAGTTTGTCATGATTTCTTCACGAAAACACGTTTTCCTATAATGGTAGGTTGAACTCTTGTAGGGGAAGCGCAGGCTTCATGAAAACAACTCAGAATGTCAAGTTATAATGAAATCTTCATTTTGTGTTAGTTTGTCATGATTTCTTCACGAAAACACGTTTTCCTATAATGGTAGGTTGAACTCTTATAGGGGAAGCGCAGGTTTCATGAAAACAACTCAGAATGTCAAGTTATAATGAAATCTTCATTTTGTGTTAGTTTGTCCTGATTTCTTCACGAAAACACGTTTTCCTATAATGGTAGGTTGAACTCTTGTAGGGGAAGCGCAGGTTTCATGAAAACAACTCAGAATGTCAAGTTATAATGAAATCTTCATTTTGTGTTAGTTTGTCATGATTTCTTCACGAAAACACGTTTTCCTATAATGGTAGGTTGAACTCTTGTAGGGGAAGCGCAGGTTTCATGAAAACAACTCAGAATGTCAAGTTATAATGAAATCTTCATTTTGTATTAGTTTGTCATGATTTCTTCACGAAAACACGTTTTCCTATGATGGTAGGTTGAACTCTTATAGGGGAAGCGCAGGTTTCATGAAAACAACTCAGAATGTCAAGTTATAATGAAATCTTCATTTTGTGTTAGTTTGTCATGATTTCTTCACGAAAACACGTTTTCCTATAATGGTAGGTTGAACTCTTGTAGGGGAAGCGCAGGTTTCATGAAAACAACTCAGAATGTCAAGTTATAATGAAATCTTCATTTTGTGTTAGTTTGTCATGATTTCTTCACGAAAACACGTTTTCCCATAATGGTAGGTTGAACTCTTGTAGGGGAAGCGCAGGTTTCATGAAAACAACTCAGAATGTCAAGTTATAATGAAATCTTCATTTTGTGTTAGTTTGTCATGATTTCTTCACGAAAACACGTTTTCCCATAATGGTAGGTTGAACTCTTGTAGGGGAAGCGCAGGTTTCATGAAAACAACTCAGAATGTCAAGTTATAATGAAATCTTCATTTTGTGTTAGTTTGTCATGATTTCTTCACGAAAACACGTTTTCCTATAATGGTAGGTTGAACTCTTGTAGGGGAAGCGCAGGTTTCATGAAAACAACTCAGAATGTCAAGTTATAATGAAATCTTCATTTTGTGTTAGTTTGTCATGATTTCTTCACGAAAACACGTTTTCCTATAATGGTAGGTTGAACTCTTGTAGGGGAAGCGCAGGTTTCATGAAAACAACTCAGAATATCAAGTTATAATGAAATCTTCATTTTGTGTTAGTTTGTCATGATTTCTTCACGAAAACACGTTTTCCTATAATGGTAGGTTGAACTCTTATAGGGAAAGCGCAGGTTTCATGAAAACAACTCAGAATGTCAAGTTATAATGAAATCTTCATTTTGTGTTAGTTTGTCATGATTTCTTCACGAAAACACGTTTTCCTATAATGGTAGGTCGAACTCTTGTAGGGGAAGCGCAGGTTTCATGAAAACAACTCAGAATGTCAAGTTATAATGAAATCTTCATTTTGTGTTAGTTTGTCATGATTTCTTCACGAAAACACGTTTTCCCATAATGGTAGGTTGAACTCTTATAGGGGAAGCGCAGGTTTCATGAAAACAACTCAGAATGTCAAGTTATAATGAAATCTTCATTTTGTGTTAGTTGGTCATGATTTCTTCACGAAAACACGTTTTCCTATAATGGTAGGTTGAACTCTTGTAGGGGAAGCGCAGGTTTCATGAAAACAACTCAGAATGTCAAGTTATAATGAAATCTTCATTTTGTGTTAGTTTGTCATGATTTCTTCACGAAAACACGTTTTCCTATAATGGTAGGTTGAACTCTTGTAGGGGAAGCGCAGGTTTCATGAAAACAACTCAGAATGTCAAGTTATAATGAAATCTTCATTTTGTATTAGTTTGTCATGATTTCTTCACGAAAACACGTTTTCCTATGATGGTAGGTTGAACTCTTATAGGGGAAGCGCAGGTTTCATGAAAACAACTCAGAATGTCAAGTTATAATGAAATCTTCATTTTGTGTTAGTTTGTCATGATTTCTTCACGAAAACACGTTTTCCTATAATGGTAGGTTGAACTCTTGTAGGGGAAGCGCAGGTTTCATGAAAACAACTCAGAATGTCAAGTTATAATGAAATCTTCATTTTGTGTTAGTTTGTCATGATTTCTTCACGAAAACACGTTTTCCCATAATGGTAGGTCGAACTCTTGTAGGGGAAGCGCAGGTTTCATGAAAACAACTCAGAATGTCAAGTTATAATGAAATCTTCATTTTGTGTTAGTTTGTCATGATTTCTTCACGAAAACACGTTTTCCCATAATGGTAGGTTGAACTCTTATAGGGGAAGCGCAGGTTTCATGAAAACAACTCAGAATGTCAAGTTATAATGAAATCTTCATTTTGTGTTAGTTGGTCATGATTTCTTCACGAAAACACGTTTTCCTATAATGGTAGGTTGAACTCTTGTAGGGGAAGCGCAGGTTTCATGAAAACAACTCAGAATGTCAAGTTATAATGAAATCTTCATTTTGTGTTAGTTTGTCATGATTTCTTCACGAAAACACGTTTTCCTATAATGGTAGGTTGAACTCTTGTAGGGGAAGCGCAGGTTTCATGAAAACAACTCAGAATGTCAAGTTATAATGAAATCTTCATTTTGTGTTAGTTGGTCATGATTTCTTCACGAAAACACGTTTTCCTATAATGGTAGGTTGAACTCTTGTAGGGGAAGCGCAGGTTTCATGAAAACAACTCAGAATGTCAAGTTATAATGAAATCTTCATTTTGTGTTAGTTTGTCATGATTTCTTCACGAAAACACGTTTTCCTATAATGGTAGGTTGAACTCTTGTAGGGGAAGCGCAGGTTTCATGAAAACAACTCAGAATGTCAAGTTATAATGAAATCTTCATTTTGTATTAGTTTGTCATGATTTCTTCACGAAAACACGTTTTCCTATGATGGTAGGTTGAACTCTTATAGGGGAAGCGCAGGTTTCATGAAAACAACTCAGAATGTCAAGTTATAATGAAATCTTCATTTTGTGTTAGTTTGTCATGATTTCTTCACGAAAACACGTTTTCCTATAATGGTAGGTTGAACTCTTGTAGGGGAAGCGCAGGTTTCATGAAAACAACTCAGAATGTCAAGTTATAATGAAATCTTCATTTTGTGTTAGTTTGTCATGATTTCTTCACGAAAACACGTTTTCCCATAATGGTAGGTTGAACTCTTGTAGGGGAAGCGCAGGTTTCATGAAAACAACTCAGAATGTCAAGTTATAATGAAATCTTCATTTTGTGTTAGTTTGTCATGATTTCTTCACGAAAACACGTTTTCCTATAATGGTAGGTTGAACTCTTGTAGGGGAAGCGCAGGTTTCATGAAAACAACTCAGAATGTCAAGTTATAATGAAATCTTCATTTTGTGTTAGTTTGTCATGATTTCTTCACGAAAACACGTTTTCCCATAATGGTAGGTTGAACTCTTGTAGGGGAAGCGCAGGTTTCATGAAAACAACTCAGAATGTCAAGTTATAATGAAATCTTCATTTTGTGTTAGTTTGTCATGATTTCTTCACGAAAACACGTTTTCCCATAATGGTAGGTTGAACTCTTTTAGGGGAAGCGCAGGTTTCATGAAAACAACTCAGAATGTCAAGTTATAATGAAATCTTCATTTTGTGTTAGTTTGTCATGATTTCTTCACGAAAACACGTTTTCCCATAATGGTAGGTTGAACTCTTGTAGGGGAAGCGCAGGTTTCATGAAAACAACTCAGAATGTCAAGTTATAATGAAATCTTCATTTTGTGTTAGTTTGTCATGATTTCTTCACGAAAACACGTTTTCCTATAATGGTAGGTTGAACTCTTATAGGGGAAGCGCAGGTTTCATGAAAACAACTCAGAATGTCAAGTTATAATAAAATCTTCATTTTGTGTTAGTTTGTCATGATTTCTTCACGAAAACACGTTTTCCCATAATGGTAGGTTGAACTCTTGTAGGGGAAGCGCAGGTTTCATGAAAACAACTCAGAATGTCAAGTTATAATGAAATCTTCATTTTGTGTTAGTTTGTCATGATTTCTTCACGAAAACACGTTTTCCCATAATGGTAGGTTGAACTCTTATAGGGGAAGCGCAGGTTTCATGAAAACAACTCAGAATGTCAAGTTATAATGAAATCTTCATTTTGTGTTAGTTTGTCATGATTTCTTCACGAAAACACGTTTTCCTATAATGGTAGGTTGAACTCTTGTAGGGGAAGCGCAGGTTTCATGAAAACAACTCAGAATGTCAAGTTATAATGAAATCTTCATTTTGTGTTAGTTTGTCATGATTTCTTCACGAAAACACGTTTTCCTATAATGGTAGGTTGAACTCTTGTAGGGGAAGCGCAGGTTTCATGAAAACAACTCAGAATGTCAAGTTATAATGAAATCTTCATTTTGTGTTAGTTTGTCATGATTTCTTCACGAAAACACGTTTTCCTATAATGGTAGGTTGAACTCTTGTAGGGGAAGCGCAGGTTTCATGAAAACAACTCAGAATGTCAAGTTATAATGAAATCTTCATTTTGTGTTAGTTTGTCATGATTTCTTCACGAAAAGACGTTTTCCTATAATGGTAGGTTGAACTCTTGTAGGGGAAGCGCAGGTTTCATGAAAACAACTCAGAATGTCAAGTTATAATGAAATCTTCATTTTGTGTTAGTTTGTCATGATTTCTTCACGAAAACACGTTTTCCCATAATGGTAGGTTGAACTCTTGTAGGGGAAGCGCAGGTTTCATGAAAACAACTCAGAATGTCAAGTTATAATGAAATCTTCATTTTGTGTTAGTTTGTCATGATTTCTTCACGAAAACACGTTTTCCCATAATGGTAGGTTGAACTCTTGTAGGGGAAGCGCAGGTTTCATGAAAACAACTCAGAATGTCAAGTTATAATAAAATCTTCATTTTGTGTTAGTTTGTCATGACTTCTTCACGAAAACACGTTTTCCCATAATGGTAGGTTGAACTCTTGTAGGGGAAGTGCAGGTTTCATGAAAACAACTCAGAATGTCAAATTATAATGAAATCTTCATTTTGTGTTAGTTTGTCATGATTTCTTCACGAAAAGACGTTTTCCCATAATGGTAGGTTGAACTCTTATAGGGGAAGCGCAGGTTTCATGAAAACAACTCAGAATGTCAAGTTATAATGAAATCTTCATTTTGTGTTAGTTTGTCATGATTTCTTCACGAAAACACGTTTTCCCATAATGGTAGGTTGAACTCTTGTAGGGGAAGCGCAGGTTTCATGAAAACAACTCAGAATGTCAAGTTATAATAAAATCTTCATTTTGTGTTAGTTTGTCATGATTTCTTCACGAAAACACGTTTTCCTATAATGGTAGGTTGAACTCTTATAGGGGAAGCGCAGGTTTCATGAAAACAACTCAGAATGTCAAGTTATAATGAAATCTTCATTTTGTGTTAGTTTGTCATGATTTCTTCACGAAAACACGTTTTCCCATAATGGTAGGTTGAACTCTTGTAGGGGAAGCGCAGGTTTCATGAAAACAACTCAGAATGTCAAGTTATAATAAAATCTTCATTTTGTGTTAGTTTGTCATGATTTCTTCACGAAAACACGTTTTCCCATAATGGTAGGTTGAACTCTTGTAGGGGAAGTGCAGGTTTCATGAAAACAACTCAGAATGTCAAATTATAATGAAATCTTCATTTTGTGTTAGTTTGTCATGATTTCTTCACGAAAAGACGTTTTCCCATAATGGTAGGTTGAACTCTTATAGGGGAAGCGCAGGTTTCATGAAAACAACTCAGAATGTCAAGTTATAATGAAATCTTCATTTTGTGTTAGTTTGTCATGAT
The DNA here is from genome assembly GCF_048594095.1 of Paramormyrops kingsleyae. NCBI lineage: Eukaryota > Metazoa > Chordata > Actinopteri > Osteoglossiformes > Mormyridae > Paramormyrops > Paramormyrops kingsleyae. Next base: position 138,309 of record NW_027325984.1, read on the forward strand.
TTCTTCACGAAAACACGTTTTCCTATAATGGTAGGTTGAACTCTTGTAGGGGAAGCGCAGGTTTCATGAAAACAACTCAGAATGTCAAGTTATAATGAAATCTTCATTTTGTGTTAGTTTGTCATGATTTCTTCACGAAAACACGTTTTCCCATAATGGTAGGTTGAACTCTTGTAGGGGAAGCGCAGGTTTCATGAAAACAACTCAGAATGTCAAGTTATAATGAAATCTTCATTTTGTGTTAGTTTGTCATGATTTCTTCACGAAAACACGTTTTCCTATAATGGTAGGTTGAACTCTTGTAGGGGAAGCGCAGGTTTCATGAAAACAACTCAGAATGTCAAGTTATAATGAAATCTTCATTTTGTGTTAGTTTGTCATGATTTCTTCACGAAAACACGTTTTCCTATAATGGTAGGTTGAACTCTTGTAGGGGAAGCGCAGGTTTCATGAAAACAACTCAGAATGTCAAGTTATAATGAAATCTTCATTTTGTGTTAGTTTGTCATGATTTCTTCACGAAAAGACGTTTTCCTATAATGGTAGGTTGAACTCTTGTAGGGGAAGCGCAGGTTTCATGAAAACAACTCAGAATGTCAAGTTATAATGAAATCTTCATTTTGTGTTAGTTTGTCATGATTTCTTCACGAAAACACGTTTTCCCATAATGGTAGGTTGAACTCTTGTAGGGGAAGCGCAGGTTTCATGAAAACAACTCAGAATGTCAAGTTATAATGAAATCTTCATTTTGTGTTAGTTTGTCATGATTTCTTCACGAAAACACGTTTTCCCATAATGGTAGGTTGAACTCTTGTAGGGGAAGCGCAGGTTTCATGAAAACAACTCAGAATGTCAAGTTATAATAAAATCTTCATTTTGTGTTAGTTTGTCATGACTTCTTCACGAAAACACGTTTTCCCATAATGGTAGGTTGAACTCTTGTAGGGGAAGTGCAGGTTTCATGAAAACAACTCAGAATGTCAAATTATAATGAAATCTTCATTTTGTGTTAGTTTGTCATGATTTCTTCACGAAAAGACGTTTTCCCATAATGGTAGGTTGAACTCTTATAGGGGAAGCGCAGGTTTCATGAAAACAACTCAGAATGTCAAGTTATAATGAAATCTTCATTTTGTGTTAGTTTGTCATGATTTCTTCACGAAAAGACGTTTTCCCATAATGGTAGGTTGAACTCTTATAGGGGAAGCGCAGGTTTCATGAAAACAACTCAGAATGTCAAGTTATAATGAAATCTTCATTTTGTGTTAGTTTGTCATGATTTCTTCACGAAAACACGTTTTCCTATAATGGTAGGTTGAACTCTTGTAGGGGAAGCGCAGGTTTCATGAAAACAACTCAGAATGTCAAGTTATAATGAAATCTTCATTTTGTGTTAGTTTGTCATGATTTCTTCACGAAAACACGTTTTCCTATAATGGTAGGTTGAACTCTTGTAGGGGAAGCGCAGGTTTCATGAAAACAACTCAGAATGTCAAGTTATAATGAAATCTTCATTTTGTGTTAGTTTGTCATGATTTCTTCACGAAAACACGTTTTCCCATAATGGTAGGTTGAACTCTTATAGGGGAAGCGCAGGTTTCATGAAAACAACTCAGAATGTCAAGTTATAATGAAATCTTCATTTTGTGTTAGTTTGTCATGATTTCTTCACGAAAACACGTTTTCCTATAATGGTAGGTTGAACTCTTGAAGGGGAAGCGCAGGTTTCATGAAAACAACTCAGAATGTCAAGTTATAATGAAATCTTCATTTTGTGTTAGTTTGTCATGATTTCTTCACGAAAACACGTTTTCCTATAATGGTAGGTTGAACTCTTGAAGGGGAAGCGCAGGTTTCATGAAAACAACTCAGAATGTCAAGTTATAATGAAATCTTCATTTTGTGTTAGTTTGTCATGATTTCTTCACGAAAACACGTTTTCCTATAATGTTAGGTTGAACTCTTGTAGGGGAAGCGCAGGTTTCATGAAAACAACTCAGAATGTCAAGTTATAATGAAATCTTCATTTTGTGTTAGTTTGTCATGATTTCTTCACGAAAACACGTTTTCCTATAATGGTAGGTTGAACTCTTGTAGGGGAAGCGCAGGTTTCATGAAAACAACTCAGAATGTCAAGTTATAATGAAATCTTCATTTTGTGTTAGTTTGTCATGATTACTTCACGAAAACACGTTTTCCTATAATGGTAGGTTGAACTCTTGTAGGGGAAGCGCAGGTTTCATGAAAACAACTCAGAATGTCAAGTTATAATGAAATCTTCATTTTGTGTTAGTTTGTCATGATTTCTTCACGAAAACACGTTTTCCCATAATGGTAGGTTGAACTCTTATAGGGGAAGCGCAGGTTTCATGAAAACAACTCAGAATGTCAAGTTATAATGAAATCTTCATTTTGTGTTAGTTTGTCATGATTTCTTCACGAAAACACGTTTTCCTATAATGGTAGGTTGAACTCTTGTAGGGGAAGCGCAGGTTTCATGAAAACAACTCAGAATGTCAAGTTATAATGAAATCTTCATTTTGTGTTAGTTTGTCATGATTTCTTCACGAAAACACGTTTTCCTATAATGTTAGGTTGAACTCTTGTAGGGGAAGCGCAGGTTTCATGAAAACAACTCAGAATGTCAAGTTATAATGAAATCTTCATTTTGTGTTAGTTTGTCATGATTTCTTCACGAAAACACGTTTTCCTATAATGGTAGGTTGAACTCTTGTAGGGGAAGCGCAGGTTTCATGAAAACAACTCAGAATGTCAAGTTATAATGAAATCTTCATTTTGTGTTAGTTTGTCATGATTACTTCACGAAAACACGTTTTCCTATAATGGTAGGTTGAACTCTTGTAGGGGAAGCGCAGGTTTCATGAAAACAACTCAGAATGTCAAGTTATAATGAAATCTTCATTTTGTGTTAGTTTGTCATGATTTCTTCACGAAAACACGTTTTCCTACAATGGTAGGTTGAACTCATGTAGGGGAAGCGCAGGTTTCATGAAAACAACTCAGAATGTCAAGTTATAATGAAATCTTCATTTTGTGTTAGTTTGTCATGATTTCTTCACGAAAACACGTTTTCCTATAATGTTAGGTTGAACTCTTGTAGGGGATGCGCAGGTTTCATGAAAACAACTCAGAATGTCAAGTTATAATGAAATCTTCATTTTGTGTTAGTTTGTCATGATTTCTTCACGAAAACACGTTTTCCTATAATGGTAGGTCGAACTCTTGTAGGGGAAGCGCAGGTTTCATGAAAACAACTCAGAATGTCAAGTTATAATGAAATCTTCATTTTGTGTTAGTTTGTCATGATTTCTTCACGAAAACACGTTTTCCTATAATGGTAGGTCGAACTCTTGTAGGGGAAGCGCAGGTTTCATGAAAACAACTCAGAATGTCAAGTTATAATGAAATCTTCATTTTGTGTTAGTTTGTCATGATTTCTTCACGAAAACACGTTTTCCCATAATGGTAGGTTGAACTCTTATAGGGGAAGCGCAGATTTCATGAAAACAACTCAGAATGTCAAGTTATAATGAAATCTTCATTTTGTGTTAGTTTGTCATGATTTCTTCACGAAAACACGTTTTCCTATAATGGTAGGTTGAACTCTTGTAGGGGAAGCGCAGGTTTCATGAAAACAACTCAGAATGTCAAGTTATAATGAAATCTTCATTTTGTGTTAGTTTGTCATGATTTCTTCACGAAAACACGTTTTCCTATAATGGTAGGTTGAACTCTTGTAGGGGAAGCGCAGGCTTCATGAAAACAACTCAGAATGTCAAGTTATAATGAAATCTTCATTTTGTGTTAGTTTGTCATGATTTCTTCACGAAAACACGTTTTCCTATAATGGTAGGTTGAACTCTTATAGGGGAAGCGCAGGTTTCATGAAAACAACTCAGAATGTCAAGTTATAATGAAATCTTCATTTTGTGTTAGTTTGTCCTGATTTCTTCACGAAAACACGTTTTCCTATAATGGTAGGTTGAACTCTTGTAGGGGAAGCGCAGGTTTCATGAAAACAACTCAGAATGTCAAGTTATAATGAAATCTTCATTTTGTGTTAGTTTGTCATGATTTCTTCACGAAAACACGTTTTCCTATAATGGTAGGTTGAACTCTTGTAGGGGAAGCGCAGGTTTCATGAAAACAACTCAGAATGTCAAGTTATAATGAAATCTTCATTTTGTATTAGTTTGTCATGATTTCTTCACGAAAACACGTTTTCCTATGATGGTAGGTTGAACTCTTATAGGGGAAGCGCAGGTTTCATGAAAACAACTCAGAATGTCAAGTTATAATGAAATCTTCATTTTGTGTTAGTTTGTCATGATTTCTTCACGAAAACACGTTTTCCTATAATGGTAGGTTGAACTCTTGTAGGGGAAGCGCAGGTTTCATGAAAACAACTCAGAATGTCAAGTTATAATGAAATCTTCATTTTGTGTTAGTTTGTCATGATTTCTTCACGAAAACACGTTTTCCCATAATGGTAGGTTGAACTCTTGTAGGGGAAGCGCAGGTTTCATGAAAACAACTCAGAATGTCAAGTTATAATGAAATCTTCATTTTGTGTTAGTTTGTCATGATTTCTTCACGAAAACACGTTTTCCCATAATGGTAGGTTGAACTCTTGTAGGGGAAGCGCAGGTTTCATGAAAACAACTCAGAATGTCAAGTTATAATGAAATCTTCATTTTGTGTTAGTTTGTCATGATTTCTTCACGAAAACACGTTTTCCTATAATGGTAGGTTGAACTCTTGTAGGGGAAGCGCAGGTTTCATGAAAACAACTCAGAATGTCAAGTTATAATGAAATCTTCATTTTGTGTTAGTTTGTCATGATTTCTTCACGAAAACACGTTTTCCTATAATGGTAGGTTGAACTCTTGTAGGGGAAGCGCAGGTTTCATGAAAACAACTCAGAATATCAAGTTATAATGAAATCTTCATTTTGTGTTAGTTTGTCATGATTTCTTCACGAAAACACGTTTTCCTATAATGGTAGGTTGAACTCTTATAGGGAAAGCGCAGGTTTCATGAAAACAACTCAGAATGTCAAGTTATAATGAAATCTTCATTTTGTGTTAGTTTGTCATGATTTCTTCACGAAAACACGTTTTCCTATAATGGTAGGTCGAACTCTTGTAGGGGAAGCGCAGGTTTCATGAAAACAACTCAGAATGTCAAGTTATAATGAAATCTTCATTTTGTGTTAGTTTGTCATGATTTCTTCACGAAAACACGTTTTCCCATAATGGTAGGTTGAACTCTTATAGGGGAAGCGCAGGTTTCATGAAAACAACTCAGAATGTCAAGTTATAATGAAATCTTCATTTTGTGTTAGTTGGTCATGATTTCTTCACGAAAACACGTTTTCCTATAATGGTAGGTTGAACTCTTGTAGGGGAAGCGCAGGTTTCATGAAAACAACTCAGAATGTCAAGTTATAATGAAATCTTCATTTTGTGTTAGTTTGTCATGATTTCTTCACGAAAACACGTTTTCCTATAATGGTAGGTTGAACTCTTGTAGGGGAAGCGCAGGTTTCATGAAAACAACTCAGAATGTCAAGTTATAATGAAATCTTCATTTTGTATTAGTTTGTCATGATTTCTTCACGAAAACACGTTTTCCTATGATGGTAGGTTGAACTCTTATAGGGGAAGCGCAGGTTTCATGAAAACAACTCAGAATGTCAAGTTATAATGAAATCTTCATTTTGTGTTAGTTTGTCATGATTTCTTCACGAAAACACGTTTTCCTATAATGGTAGGTTGAACTCTTGTAGGGGAAGCGCAGGTTTCATGAAAACAACTCAGAATGTCAAGTTATAATGAAATCTTCATTTTGTGTTAGTTTGTCATGATTTCTTCACGAAAACACGTTTTCCCATAATGGTAGGTCGAACTCTTGTAGGGGAAGCGCAGGTTTCATGAAAACAACTCAGAATGTCAAGTTATAATGAAATCTTCATTTTGTGTTAGTTTGTCATGATTTCTTCACGAAAACACGTTTTCCCATAATGGTAGGTCGAACTCTTGTAGGGGAAGCGCAGGTTTCATGAAAACAACTCAGAATGTCAAGTTATAATGAAATCTTCATTTTGTGTTAGTTTGTCATGATTTCTTCACGAAAACACGTTTTCCCATAATGGTAGGTTGAACTCTTATAGGGGAAGCGCAGGTTTCATGAAAACAACTCAGAATGTCAAGTTATAATGAAATCTTCATTTTGTGTTAGTTGGTCATGATTTCTTCACGAAAACACGTTTTCCTATAATGGTAGGTTGAACTCTTGTAGGGGAAGCGCAGGTTTCATGAAAACAACTCAGAATGTCAAGTTATAATGAAATCTTCATTTTGTGTTAGTTTGTCATGATTTCTTCACGAAAACACGTTTTCCTATAATGGTAGGTTGAACTCTTGTAGGGGAAGCGCAGGTTTCATGAAAACAACTCAGAATGTCAAGTTATAATGAAATCTTCATTTTGTATTAGTTTGTCATGATTTCTTCACGAAAACACGTTTTCCTATGATGGTAGGTTGAACTCTTATAGGGGAAGCGCAGGTTTCATGAAAACAACTCAGAATGTCAAGTTATAATGAAATCTTCATTTTGTGTTAGTTTGTCATGATTTCTTCACGAAAACACGTTTTCCTATAATGGTAGGTTGAACTCTTGTAGGGGAAGCGCAGGTTTCATGAAAACAACTCAGAATGTCAAGTTATAATGAAATCTTCATTTTGTGTTAGTTTGTCATGATTTCTTCACGAAAACACGTTTTCCCATAATGGTAGGTTGAACTCTTGTAGGGGAAGCGCAGGTTTCATGAAAACAACTCAGAATGTCAAGTTATAATGAAATCTTCATTTTGTGTTAGTTTGTCATGATTTCTTCACGAAAACACGTTTTCCTATAATGGTAGGTTGAACTCTTGTAGGGGAAGCGCAGGTTTCATGAAAACAACTCAGAATGTCAAGTTATAATGAAATCTTCATTTTGTGTTAGTTTGTCATGATTTCTTCACGAAAACACGTTTTCCCATAATGGTAGGTTGAACTCTTGTAGGGGAAGCGCAGGTTTCATGAAAACAACTCAGAATGTCAAGTTATAATGAAATCTTCATTTTGTGTTAGTTTGTCATGATTTCTTCACGAAAACACGTTTTCCCATAATGGTAGGTTGAACTCTTTTAGGGGAAGCGCAGGTTTCATGAAAACAACTCAGAATGTCAAGTTATAATGAAATCTTCATTTTGTGTTAGTTTGTCATGATTTCTTCACGAAAACACGTTTTCCCATAATGGTAGGTTGAACTCTTGTAGGGGAAGCGCAGGTTTCATGAAAACAACTCAGAATGTCAAGTTATAATGAAATCTTCATTTTGTGTTAGTTTGTCATGATTTCTTCACGAAAACACGTTTTCCTATAATGGTAGGTTGAACTCTTATAGGGGAAGCGCAGGTTTCATGAAAACAACTCAGAATGTCAAGTTATAATAAAATCTTCATTTTGTGTTAGTTTGTCATGATTTCTTCACGAAAACACGTTTTCCCATAATGGTAGGTTGAACTCTTGTAGGGGAAGCGCAGGTTTCATGAAAACAACTCAGAATGTCAAGTTATAATGAAATCTTCATTTTGTGTTAGTTTGTCATGATTTCTTCACGAAAACACGTTTTCCCATAATGGTAGGTTGAACTCTTATAGGGGAAGCGCAGGTTTCATGAAAACAACTCAGAATGTCAAGTTATAATGAAATCTTCATTTTGTGTTAGTTTGTCATGATTTCTTCACGAAAACACGTTTTCCTATAATGGTAGGTTGAACTCTTGTAGGGGAAGCGCAGGTTTCATGAAAACAACTCAGAATGTCAAGTTATAATGAAATCTTCATTTTGTGTTAGTTTGTCATGATTTCTTCACGAAAACACGTTTTCCTATAATGGTAGGTTGAACTCTTGTAGGGGAAGCGCAGGTTTCATGAAAACAACTCAGAATGTCAAGTTATAATGAAATCTTCATTTTGTGTTAGTTTGTCATGATTTCTTCACGAAAACACGTTTTCCTATAATGGTAGGTTGAACTCTTGTAGGGGAAGCGCAGGTTTCATGAAAACAACTCAGAATGTCAAGTTATAATGAAATCTTCATTTTGTGTTAGTTTGTCATGATTTCTTCACGAAAAGACGTTTTCCCATAATGGTAGGTTGAACTCTTGTAGGGGAAGCGCAGGTTTCATGAAAACAACTCAGAATGTCAAGTTATAATGAAATCTTCATTTTGTGTTAGTTTGTCATGATTTCTTCACGAAAACACGTTTTCCCATAATGGTAGGTTGAACTCTTGTAGGGGAAGCGCAGGTTTCATGAAAACAACTCAGAATGTCAAGTTATAATGAAATCTTCATTTTGTGTTAGTTTGTCATGATTTCTTCACGAAAACACGTTTTCCCATAATGGTAGGTTGAACTCTTGTAGGGGAAGCGCAGGTTTCATGAAAACAACTCAGAATGTCAAGTTATAATAAAATCTTCATTTTGTGTTAGTTTGTCATGACTTCTTCACGAAAACACGTTTTCCCATAATGGTAGGTTGAACTCTTGTAGGGGAAGTGCAGGTTTCATGAAAACAACTCAGAATGTCAAATTATAATGAAATCTTCATTTTGTGTTAGTTTGTCATGATTTCTTCACGAAAAGACGTTTTCCCATAATGGTAGGTTGAACTCTTATAGGGGAAGCGCAGGTTTCATGAAAACAACTCAGAATGTCAAGTTATAATGAAATCTTCATTTTGTGTTAGTTTGTCATGATTTCTTCACGAAAACACGTTTTCCCATAATGGTAGGTTGAACTCTTGTAGGGGAAGCGCAGGTTTCATGAAAACAACTCAGAATGTCAAGTTATAATAAAATCTTCATTTTGTGTTAGTTTGTCATGATTTCTTCACGAAAACACGTTTTCCTATAATGGTAGGTTGAACTCTTATAGGGGAAGCGCAGGTTTCATGAAAACAACTCAGAATGTCAAGTTATAATGAAATCTTCATTTTGTGTTAGTTTGTCATGATTTCTTCACGAAAACACGTTTTCCCATAATGGTAGGTTGAACTCTTGTAGGGGAAGCGCAGGTTTCATGAAAACAACTCAGAATGTCAAGTTATAATAAAATCTTCATTTTGTGTTAGTTTGTCATGATTTCTTCACGAAAACACGTTTTCCCATAATGGTAGGTTGAACTCTTGTAGGGGAAGTGCAGGTTTCATGAAAACAACTCAGAATGTCAAATTATAATGAAATCTTCATTTTGTGTTAGTTTGTCATGATTTCTTCACGAAAAGACGTTTTCCCATAATGGTAGGTTGAACTCTTATAGGGGAAGCGCAGGTTTCATGAAAACAACTCAGAATGTCAAGTTATAATGAAATCTTCATTTTGTGTTAGTTTGTCATGATTTCTTCACGAAAACACGTTTTCCTATAATGGTAGGTTGAACTCTTGTAGGGGAAGCGCAGGTTTCATGAAAACAACTCAGAATGTCAAGTTATAATGAAATCTTCATTTTGTGTTAGTTTGTCATGATTTCTTCACGAAAACACGTTTTCCCATAATGGTAGGTTGAACTCTTGTAGGGGAAGCGCAGGTTTCATGAAAACAACTCAGAATGTCAAGTTATAATGAAATCTTCATTTTGTGTTAGTTTGTCATGATTTCTTCACGAAAACACGTTTTCCTATAATGGTAGGTTGAACTCTTGTAGGGGAAGCGCAGGTTTCATGAAAACAACTCAGAATGTCAAGTTATAATGAAATCTTCATTTTGTGTTAGTTTGTCATGATTTCTTCACGAAAACACGTTTTCCTATAATGTTAGGTTGAACTCTTGTAGGGGAAGCGCAGGTTTCATGAAAACAACTCAGAATGTCAAGTTATAATGAAATCTTCATTTTGTGTTAGTTTGTCATGATTTCTTCACGAAAACACGTTTTCCTATAATGGTAGGTTGAACTCTTGTAGGGGAAGCGCAGGTTTCATGAAAACAACTCAGAATGTCAAGTTATAATGAAATCTTCATTTTGTGTTAGTTTGTCATGATTTCTTCACGAAAACACGTTTTCCTATAATGGTAGGTTGAACTCTTATAGGGGAAGCGCAGGTTTCATGAAAACAACTCAGAATGTCAAGTTATAATGAAATCTTCATTTTGTGTTAGTTTGTCCTGATTTCTTCACGAAAACACGTTTTCCTATAATGGTAGGTTGAACTCTTGTAGGGGAAGCGCAGGTTTCATGAAAACAACTCAGAATGTCAAGTTATAATAAAATCTTCATTTTGTGTTAGTTTGTCATGATTTCTTCACGAAAACACGTTTTCCCATAATGGTAGGTTGAACTCTTGTAGGGGAAGCGCAGGTTTCATGAAAACAACTCAGAATGTCAAGTTATAATGAAATCTTCATTTTGTGTTAGTTTGTCATGATTTCTTCACGAAAACACGTTTTCCCATAATGGTAGGTTGAACTCTTGTAGGGGAAGCGCAGGTTTCATGAAAACAACTCAGAATGTCAAGTTATAATGAAATCTTCATTTTGTGTTAGTTTGTCATGATTTCTTCACGAAAACACGTTTTCCTATAATGGTAGGTTGAACTCTTGTAGGGGAAGCGCAGGTTTCATGAAAACAACTCAGAATGTCAAGTTATAATGAAATCTTCATTTTGTGTTAGTTTGTCATGATTTCTTCACGAAAACACGTTTTCCTATAATGTTAGGTTGAACTCTTGTAGGGGAAGCGCAGGTTTCATGAAAACAACTCAGAATGTCAAGTTATAATGAAATCTTCATTTTGTGTTAGTTTGTCATGATTTCTTCACGAAAACACGTTTTCCTATAATGGTAGGTTGAACTCTTGTAGGGGAAGCGCAGGTTTCATGAAAACAACTCAGAATGTCAAGTTATAATGAAATCTTCATTTTGTGTTAGTTTGTCATGATTTCTTCACGAAAACACGTTTTCCTATAATGGTAGGTTGAACTCTTATAGGGGAAGCGCAGGTTTCATGAAAACAACTCAGAATGTCAAGTTATAATGAAATCTTCATTTTGTGTTAGTTTGTCCTGATTTCTTCACGAAAACACGTTTTCCTATAATGGTAGGTTGAACTCTTGTAGGGGAAGCGCAGGTTTCATGAAAACAACTCAGAATGTCAAGTTATAATAAAATCTTCATTTTGTGTTAGTTTGTCATGATTTCTTCACGAAAACACGTTTTCCCATAATGGTAGGTTGAACTCTTGTAGGGGAAGCGCAGGTTTCATGAAAACAACTCAGAATGTCAAGTTATAATGAAATCTTCATTTTGTGTTAGTTTGTCATGATTTCTTCACGAAAACACGTTTTCCTATAATGGTAGGTTGAACTCTTGTAGGGGAAGCGCAGGTTTCATGAAAACAACTCAGAATGTCAAGTTATAATAAAATCTTCATTTTGTGTTAGTTTGTCATGATTTCTTCACGAAAACACGTTTTCCCATAATGGTAGGTTGAACTCTTGTAGGGGAAGTGCAGGTTTCATGAAAACAACTCAGAATGTCAAATTATAATGAAATCTTCATTTTGTGTTAGTTTGTCATGATTTCTTCACGAAAAGACGTTTTCCCATAATGGTAGGTTGAACTCTTGTAGGGGAAGCGCAGGTTTCATGAAAACAACTCAGAATGTCAAGTTATAATGAAATCTTCATTTTGTGTTAGTTTGTCATGATTTCTTCACGAAAACACGTTTTCCTATAATGGTAGGTTGAACTCTTGTAGGGGAAGCGCAGGTTTCATGAAAACAACTCAGAATGTCAAGTTATAATGAAATCTTCATTTTGTGTTAGTTTGTCATGATTTCTTCACGAAAACACGTTTTCCCATAATGGTAGGTTGAACTCTTGTAGGGGAAGCGCAGGTTTCATGAAAACAACTCAGAATGTCAAGTTATAATAAAATCTTCATTTTGTGTTAGTTTGTCATGACTTCTTCACGAAAACACGTTTTCCCATAATGGTAGGTTGAACTCTTGTAGGGGAAGTGCAGGTTTCATGAAAACAACTCAGAATGTCAAATTATAATGAAATCTTCATTTTGTGTTAGTTTGTCATGATTTCTTCACGAAAAGACGTTTTCCCATAATGGTAGGTTGAACTCTTATAGGGGAAGCGCAGGTTTCATGAAAACAACTCAGAATGTCAAGTTATAATGAAATCTTCATTTTGTGTTAGTTTGTCATGATTTCTTCACGAAAAGACGTTTTCCTATAATGGTAGGTTGAACTCTTGTAGGGGAAGCGCAGGTTTCATGAAAACAACTCAGAATGTCAAGTTATAATGAAATCTTCATTTTGTGTTAGTTTGTCATGATTTCTTCACGAAAACACATTTTCCTATAATGTTAGGTTGAACTCTTGTAGGGGAAGCGCAGGTTTCATGAAAACAACTCAGAATGTCAAGTTATAATGAAATCTTCATTTTGTGTTAGTTTGTCATGATTTCTTCACGAAAACACGTTTTCCTATAATGGTAGGTTGAACTCTTGTAGGGGAAGCGCAGGTTTCATGAAAACAACTCAGAATGTCAAGTTATAATGAAATCTTCATTTTGTGTTAGTTTGTCATGATTTCTTCACGAAAACACGTTTTCCTATAATGGTAGGTTGAACTCTTATAGGGGAAGCGCAGGTTTCATGAAAACAACTCAGAATGTCAAGTTATAATGAAATCTTCATTTTGTGTTAGTTTGTCCTGATTTCTTCACGAAAACACGTTTTCCTATAATGGTAGGTTGAACTCTTGTAGGGGAAGCGCAGGTTTCATGAAAACAACTCAGAATGTCAAGTTATAATGAAATCTTCATTTTGTGTTAGTTTGTCATGATTTCTTCACGAAAACACGTTTTCCTATAATGGTAGGTTGAACTCTTGTAGGGGAAGCGCAGGTTTCATGAAAACAACTCAGAATATCAAGTTATAATGAAATCTTCATTTTGTGTTAGTTTGTCATGATTTCTTCACGAAAACACGTTTTCCTATAATGGTAGGTTGAACTCTTATAGGGAAAGCGCAGGTTTCATGAAAACAACTCAGAATGTCAAGTTATAATGAAATCTTCATTTTGTGTTAGTTTGTCATGATTTCTTCACGAAAACACGTTTTCCTATAATGGTAGGTCGAACTCTTGTAGGGGAAGCGCAGGTTTCATGAAAACAACTCAGAATGTCAAGTTATAATGAAATCTTCATTTTGTGTTAGTTTGTCATGATTTCTTCACGAAAACACGTTTTCCCATAATGGTAGGTTGAACTCTTATAGGGGAAGCGCAGGTTTCATGAAAACAACTCAGAATGTCAAGTTATAATGAAATCTTCATTTTGTGTTAGTTGGTCATGATTTCTTCACGAAAACACGTTTTCCTATAATGGTAGGTTGAACTCTTGTAGGGGAAGCGCAGGTTTCATGAAAACAACTCAGAATGTCAAGTTATAATGAAATCTTCATTTTGTGTTAGTTTGTCATGATTTCTTCACGAAAACACGTTTTCCTATAATGGTAGGTTGAACTCTTGTAGGGGAAGCGCAGGTTTCATGAAAACAACTCAGAATGTCAAGTTATAATGAAATCTTCATTTTGTATTAGTTTGTCATGATTTCTTCACGAAAACACGTTTTCCTATGATGGTAGGTTGAACTCTTATAGGGGAAGCGCAGGTTTCATGAAAACAACTCAGAATGTCAAGTTATAATGAAATCTTCATTTTGTGTTAGTTTGTCATGATTTCTTCACGAAAACACGTTTTCCTATAATGGTAGGTTGAACTCTTGTAGGGGAAGCGCAGGTTTCATGAAAACAACTCAGAATGTCAAGTTATAATGAAATCTTCATTTTGTGTTAGTTTGTCATGATTTCTTCACGAAAACACGTTTTCCCATAATGGTAGGTCGAACTCTTGTAGGGGAAGCGCAGGTTTCATGAAAACAACTCAGAATGTCAAGTTATAATGAAATCTTCATTTTGTGTTAGTTTGTCATGATTTCTTCACGAAAACACGTTTTCCCATAATGGTAGGTCGAACTCTTGTAGGGGAAGCGCAGGTTTCATGAAAACAACTCAGAATGTCAAGTTATAATGAAATCTTCATTTTGTGTTAGTTTGTCATGATTTCTTCACGAAAACACGTTTTCCCATAATGGTAGGTTGAACTCTTATAGGGGAAGCGCAGGTTTCATGAAAACAACTCAGAATGTCAAGTTATAATGAAATCTTCATTTTGTGTTAGTTGGTCATGATTTCTTCACGAAAACACGTTTTCCTATAATGGTAGGTTGAACTCTTGTAGGGGAAGCGCAGGTTTCATGAAAACAACTCAGAATGTCAAGTTATAATGAAATCTTCATTTTGTGTTAGTTTGTCATGATTTCTTCACGAAAACACGTTTTCCTATAATGGTAGGTTGAACTCTTGTAGGGGAAGCGCAGGTTTCATGAAAACAACTCAGAATGTCAAGTTATAATGAAATCTTCATTTTGTGTTAGTTTGTCATGATTACTTCACGAAAACACGTTTTCCTATAATGGTAGGTTGAACTCTTGTAGGGGAAGCGCAGGTTTCATGAAAACAACTCAGAATGTCAAGTTATAATGAAATCTTCATTTTGTGTTAGTTTGTCATGATTTCTTCACGAAAACACGTTTTCCTACAATGGTAGGTCGAACTCATGTAGGGGAAGCGCAGGTTTCATGAAAACAACTCAGAATGTCAAGTTATAATGAAATCTTCATTTTGTGTTAGTTTGTCATGATTTCTTCACGAAAACACGTTTTCCTATAATGTTAGGTCGAACTCTTGTAGGGGATGCGCAGGTTTCATGAAAACAACTCAGAATGTCAAGTTATAATGAAATCTTCATTTTGTGTTAGTTTGTCATGATTTCTTCACGAAAACACGTTTTCCTATAATGGTAGGTCGAACTCTTGTAGGGGAAGCGCAGGTTTCATGAAAACAACTCAGAATGTCAAGTTATAATGAAATCTTCATTTTGTGTTAGTTTGTCATGATTTCTTCACGAAAACACGTTTTCCTATAATGGTAGGTCGAACTCTTGTAGGGGAAGCGCAGGTTTCATGAAAACAACTCAGAATGTCAAGTTATAATGAAATCTTCATTTTGTGTTAGTTTGTCATGATTTCTTCACGAAAACACGTTTTCCCATAATGGTAGGTTGAACTCTTATAGGGGAAGCGCAGGTTTCATGAAAACAACTCAGAATGTCAAGTTATAATGAAATCTTCATTTTGTGTTAGTTTGTCATGATTTCTTCACGAAAACACGTTTTCCTATAATGGTAGGTTGAACTCTTGTAGGGGAAGCGCAGGTTTCATGAAAACAACTCAGAATGTCAAGTTATAATGAAATCTTCATTTTGTGTTAGTTTGTCATGATTTCTTCACGAAAACACGTTTTCCTATAATGGTAGGTTGAACTCTTGTAGGGGAAGCGCAGGCTTCATGAAAACAACTCAGAATGTCAAGTTATAATGAAATCTTCATTTTGTGTTAGTTTGTCATGATTTCTTCACGAAAACACGTTTTCCTATAATGGTAGGTTGAACTCTTATAGGGGAAGCGCAGGTTTCATGAAAACAACTCAGAATGTCAAGTTATAATGAAATCTTCATTTTGTGTTAGTTTGTCCTGATTTCTTCACGAAAACACGTTTTCCTATAATGGTAGGTTGAACTCTTGTAGGGGAAGCGCAGGTTTCATGAAAACAACTCAGAATGTCAAGTTATAATGAAATCTTCATTTTGTGTTAGTTTGTCATGATTTCTTCACGAAAACACGTTTTCCTATAATGGTAGGTTGAACTCTTGTAGGGGAAGCGCAGGTTTCATGAAAACAACTCAGAATGTCAAGTTATAATGAAATCTTCATTTTGTGTTAGTTTGTCATGATTTCTTCACGAAAACACGTTTTCCTATGATGGTAGGTTGAACTCTTATAGGGGAAGCGCAGGTTTCATGAAAACAACTCAGAATGTCAAGTTATAATGAAATCTTCATTTTGTGTTAGTTTGTCATGATTTCTTCACGAAAACACGTTTTCCTATAATGGTAGGTTGAACTCTTGTAGGGGAAGCGCAGGTTTCATGAAAACAACTCAGAATGTCAAGTTATAATGAAATCTTCATTTTGTGTTAGTTTGTCATGATTTCTTCACGAAAACACGTTTTCCCATAATGGTAGGTTGAACTCTTGTAGGGGAAGCGCAGGTTTCATGAAAACAACTCAGAATGTCAAGTTATAATGAAATCTTCATTTTGTGTTAGTTTGTCATGATTTCTTCACGAAAACACGTTTTCCCATAATGGTAGGTTGAACTCTTGTAGGGGAAGCGCAGGTTTCATGAAAACAACTCAGAATGTCAAGTTATAATGAAATCTTCATTTTGTGTTAGTTTGTCATGATTTCTTCACGAAAACACGTTTTCCTATAATGGTAGGTCGAACTCTTGTAGGGGAAGCGCAGGTTTCATGAAAACAACTCAGAATGTCAAGTTATAATGAAATCTTCATTTTGTGTTAGTTTGTCATGATTTCTTCACGAAAACACGTTTTCCTATAATGGTAGGTTGAACTCTTGTAGGGGAAGCGCAGGTTTCATGAAAACAACTCAGAATGTCAAGTTATAATGAAATCTTCATTTTGTGTTAGTTTGTCATGATTTCTTCACGAAAACACGTTTTCCCATAATGGTAGGTTGAACTCTTATAGGGGAAGCGCAGGTTTCATGAAAACAACTCAGAATGTCAAGTTATAATGAAATCTTCATTTTGTGTTAGTTTGTCATGATTTCTTCACGAAAACACGTTTTCCTATAATGGTAGGTTGAACTCTTGTAGGGGAAGCGCAGGTTTCATGAAAACAACTCAGAATGTCAAGTTATAATGAAATCTTCATTTTGTGTTAGTTTGTCATGATTTCTTCACGAAAACACGTTTTCCTATAATGTTAGGTTGAACTCTTGTAGGGGAAGCGCAGGTTTCATGAAAACAACTCAGAATGTCAAGTTATAATGAAATCTTCATTTTGTGTTAGTTTGTCATGATTTCTTCACGAAAACACGTTTTCCTATAATGGTAGGTTGAACTCTTGTAGGGGAAGCGCAGGTTTCATGAAAACAACTCAGAATGTCAAGTTATAATGAAATCTTCATTTTGTGTTAGTTTGTCATGATTTCTTCACGAAAACACGTTTTCCTATAATGGTAGGTCGAACTCTTGTAGGGGAAGCGCAGGTTTCATGAAAACAACTCAGAATGTCAAGTTATAATGAAATCTTCATTTTGTGTTAGTTTGTCATGATTTCTTCACGAAAACACGTTTTCCCATAATGGTAGGTTGAACTCTTATAGGGGAAGCGCAGGTTTCATGAAAACAACTCAGAATGTCAAGTTATAATGAAATCTTCATTTTGTGTTAGTTTGTCATGATTTCTTCACGAAAACACGTTTTCCTATAATGGTAGGTTGAACTCTTGTAGGGGAAGCGCAGGTTTCATGAAAACAACTCAGAATGTCAAGTTATAATGAAATCTTCATTTTGTGTTAGTTTGTCATGATTTCTTCACGAAAACACGTTTTCCTATAATGTTAGGTTGAACTCTTGTAGGGGAAGCGCAGGTTTCATGAAAACAACTCAGAATGTCAAGTTATAATGAAATCTTCATTTTGTGTTAGTTTGTCATGATTTCTTCACGAAAACACGTTTTCCTATAATGGTAGGTTGAACTCTTGTAGGGGAAGCGCAGGTTTCATGAAAACAACTCAGAATGTCAAGTTATAATGAAATCTTCATTTTGTGTTAGTTTGTCATGATTACTTCACGAAAACACGTTTTCCTATAATGGTAGGTTGAACTCTTGTAGGGGAAGCGCAGGTTTCATGAAAACAACTCAGAATGTCAAGTTATAATGAAATCTTCATTTTGTGTTAGTTTGTCATGATTTCTTCACGAAAACACGTTTTCCTACAATGGTAGGTCGAACTCATGTAGGGGAAGCGCAGGTTTCATGAAAACAACTCAGAATGTCAAGTTATAATGAAATCTTCATTTTGTGTTAGTTTGTCATGATTTCTTCACGAAAACACGTTTTCCTATAATGTTAGGTCGAACTCTTGTAGGGGATGCGCAGGTTTCATGAAAACAACTCAGAATGTCAAGTTATAATGAAATCTTCATTTTGTGTTAGTTTGTCATGATTTCTTCACGAAAACACGTTTTCCTATAATGGTAGGTCGAACTCTTGTAGGGGAAGCGCAGGTTTCATGAAAACAACTCAGAATGTCAAGTTATAATGAAATCTTCATTTTGTGTTAGTTTGTCATGATTTCTTCACGAAAACACGTTTTCCTATAATGGTAGGTCGAACTCTTGTAGGGGAAGCGCAGGTTTCATGAAAACAACTCAGAATGTCAAGTTATAATGAAATCTTCATTTTGTGTTAGTTTGTCATGATTTCTTCACGAAAACACGTTTTCCCATAATGGTAGGTTGAACTCTTATAGGGGAAGCGCAGGTTTCATGAAAACAACTCAGAATGTCAAGTTATAATGAAATCTTCATTTTGTGTTAGTTTGTCATGATTTCTTCACGAAAACACGTTTTCCTATAATGGTAGGTTGAACTCTTGTAGGGGAAGCGCAGGTTTCATGAAAACAACTCAGAATGTCAAGTTATAATGAAATCTTCATTTTGTGTTAGTTTGTCATGATTTCTTCACGAAAACACGTTTTCCTATAATGGTAGGTTGAACTCTTGTAGGGGAAGCGCAGGCTTCATGAAAACAACTCAGAATGTCAAGTTATAATGAAATCTTCATTTTGTGTTAGTTTGTCATGATTTCTTCACGAAAACACGTTTTCCTATAATGGTAGGTTGAACTCTTATAGGGGAAGCGCAGGTTTCATGAAAACAACTCAGAATGTCAAGTTATAATGAAATCTTCATTTTGTGTTAGTTTGTCCTGATTTCTTCACGAAAACACGTTTTCCTATAATGGTAGGTTGAACTCTTGTAGGGGAAGCGCAGGTTTCATGAAAACAACTCAGAATGTCAAGTTATAATGAAATCTTCATTTTGTGTTAGTTTGTCATGATTTCTTCACGAAAACACGTTTTCCTATAATGGTAGGTTGAACTCTTGTAGGGGAAGCGCAGGTTTCATGAAAACAACTCAGAATGTCAAGTTATAATGAAATCTTCATTTTGTGTTAGTTTGTCATGATTTCTTCACGAAAACACGTTTTCCTATGATGGTAGGTTGAACTCTTATAGGGGAAGCGCAGGTTTCATGAAAACAACTCAGAATGTCAAGTTATAATGAAATCTTCATTTTGTGTTAGTTTGTCATGATTTCTTCACGAAAACACGTTTTCCTATAATGGTAGGTTGAACTCTTGTAGGGGAAGCGCAGGTTTCATGAAAACAACTCAGAATGTCAAGTTATAATGAAATCTTCATTTTGTCTTAGTTTGTCATGATTTCTTCACGAAAACACGTTTTCCCATAATGGTAGGTTGAACTCTTGTAGGGGAAGCGCAGGTTTCATGAAAACAACTCAGAATGTCAAGTTATAATGAAATCTTCATTTTGTGTTAGTTTGTCATGATTTCTTCACGAAAACACGTTTTCCCATAATGGTAGGTTGAACTCTTGTAGGGGAAGCGCAGGTTTCATGAAAACAACTCAGAATGTCAAGTTATAATGAAATCTTCATTTTGTGTTAGTTTGTCATGATTTCTTCACGAAAACACGTTTTCCTATAATGGTAGGTCGAACTCTTGTAGGGGAAGCGCAGGTTTCATGAAAACAACTCAGAATGTCAAGTTATAATGAAATCTTCATTTTGTGTTAGTTTGTCATGATTTCTTCACGAAAACACGTTTTCCTATAATGGTAGGTTGAACTCTTGTAGGGGAAGCGCAGGTTTCATGAAAACAACTCAGAATGTCAAGTTATAATGAAATCTTCATTTTGTGTTAGTTTGTCATGATTTCTTCACGAAAACACGTTTTCCTATAATGGTAGGTTGACCTCTTGTAGGGGAAGCGCAGGTTTCATGAAAACAACTCAGAATGTCAAGTTATAATGAAATCTTCATTTTGTGTTAGTTTGTGATGATTTCTTCACGAAAACACGTTTTCCTATAATGGTAGGTTGAACTCTTGTAGGGGAAGCGCAGGTTTCATGAAAACAATTCAGAATGTCAAGTTATAATGAAATCTTCATTTTGTGTTAGTTTGTCATGATTTCTTCACGAAAACACGTTTTCCTATAATGGTAGGTCGAACTCTTGTAGGGGAAGCGCAGGTTTCATGAAAACAACTCAGAATGTCAAGTTATAATGAAATCTTCATTTTGTGTTAGTTTGTCATGATTTCTTCACGAAAACACGTTTTCCTATAATGGTAGGTCGAACTCTTGTAGGGGAAGCGCAGGTTTCATGAAAACAACTCAGAATGTCAAGTTATAATGAAATCTTCATTTTGTGTTAGTTTGTCATGATTTCTTCACGAAAACACGTTTTCCCATAATGGTAGGTTGAACTCTTATAGGGGAAGCGCAGGTTTCATGAAAACAACTCAGAATGTCAAGTTATAATGAAATCTTCATTTTGTGTTAGTTTGTCATGATTTCTTCACGAAAACACGTTTTCCTATAATGGTAGGTTGAACTCTTGTAGGGGAAGCGCAGGTTTCATGAAAACAACTCAGAATGTCAAGTTATAATGAAATCTTCATTTTGTGTTAGTTTGTCATGATTTCTTCACGAAAACACGTTTTCCTATAATGTTAGGTTGAACTCTTGTAGGGGAAGCGCAGGTTTCATGAAAACAACTCAGAATGTCAAGTTATAATGAAATCTTCATTTTGTGTTAGTTTGTCATGATTTCTTCACGAAAACACGTTTTCCTATAATGTTAGGTCGAACTCTTGTAGGGGATGCGCAGGTTTCATGAAAACAACTCAGAATGTCAAGTTATAATGAAATCTTCATTTTGTGTTAGTTTGTCATGATTTCTTCACGAAAACACGTTTTCCTATAATGGTAGGTCGAACTCTTGTAGGGGAAGCGCAGGTTTCATGAAAACAACTCAGAATGTCAAGTTATAATGAAATCTTCATTTTGTGTTAGTTTGTCATGATTTCTTCACGAAAACACGTTTTCCTATAATGGTAGGTCGAACTCTTGTAGGGGAAGCGCAGGTTTCATGAAAACAACTCAGAATGTCAAGTTATAATGAAATCTTCATTTTGTGTTAGTTTGTCATGATTTCTTCACGAAAACACGTTTTCCCATAATGGTAGGTTGAACTCTTATAGGGGAAGCGCAGGTTTCATGAAAACAACTCAGAATGTCAAGTTATAATGAAATCTTCATTTTGTGTTAGTTTGTCATGATTTCTTCACGAAAACACGTTTTCCTATAATGGTAGGTTGAACTCTTGTAGGGGAAGCGCAGGTTTCATGAAAACAACTCAGAATGTCAAGTTATAATGAAATCTTCATTTTGTGTTAGTTTGTCATGATTTCTTCACGAAAACACGTTTTCCTATAATGGTAGGTTGAACTCTTGTAGGGGAAGCGCAGGCTTCATGAAAACAACTCAGAATGTCAAGTTATAATGAAATCTTCATTTTGTGTTAGTTTGTCATGATTTCTTCACGAAAACACGTTTTCCTATAATGGTAGGTTGAACTCTTATAGGGGAAGCGCAGGTTTCATGAAAACAACTCAGAATGTCAAGTTATAATGAAATCTTCATTTTGTGTTAGTTTGTCCTGATTTCTTCACGAAAACACGTTTTCCTATAATGGTAGGTTGAACTCTTGTAGGGGAAGCGCAGGTTTCATGAAAACAACTCAGAATGTCAAGTTATAATGAAATCTTCATTTTGTGTTAGTTTGTCATGATTTCTTCACGAAAACACGTTTTCCTATAATGGTAGGTTGAACTCTTGTAGGGGAAGCGCAGGTTTCATGAAAACAACTCAGAATGTCAAGTTATAATGAAATCTTCATTTTGTGTTAGTTTGTCATGATTTCTTCACGAAAACACGTTTTCCTATGATGGTAGGTTGAACTCTTATAGGGGAAGCGCAGGTTTCATGAAAACAACTCAGAATGTCAAGTTATAATGAAATCTTCATTTTGTGTTAGTTTGTCATGATTTCTTCACGAAAACACGTTTTCCTATAATGGTAGGTTGAACTCTTGTAGGGGAAGCGCAGGTTTCATGAAAACAACTCAGAATGTCAAGTTATAATGAAATCTTCATTTTGTGTTAGTTTGTCATGATTTCTTCACGAAAACACGTTTTCCCATAATGGTAGGTTGAACTCTTGTAGGGGAAGCGCAGGTTTCATGAAAACAACTCAGAATGTCAAGTTATAATGAAATCTTCATTTTGTGTTAGTTTGTCATGATTTCTTCACGAAAACACGTTTTCCCATAATGGTAGGTTGAACTCTTGTAGGGGAAGCGCAGGTTTCATGAAAACAACTCAGAATGTCAAGTTATAATGAAATCTTCATTTTGTGTTAGTTTGTCATGATTTCTTCACGAAAACACGTTTTCCTATAATGGTAGGTCGAACTCTTGTAGGGGAAGCGCAGGTTTCATGAAAACAACTCAGAATGTCAAGTTATAATGAAATCTTCATTTTGTGTTAGTTTGTCATGATTTCTTCACGAAAACACGTTTTCCCATAATGGTAGGTTGAACTCTTGTAGGGGAAGCGCAGGTTTCATGAAAACAACTCAGAATGTCAAGTTATAATGAAATCTTCATTTTGTGTTAGTTTGTCATGATTTCTTCACGAAAACACGTTTTCCTATAATGGTAGGTTGACCTCTTGTAGGGGAAGCGCAGGTTTCATGAAAACAACTCAGAATGTCAAGTTATAATGAAATCTTCATTTTGTGTTAGTTTGTGATGATTTCTTCACGAAAACACGTTTTCCTATAATGGTAGGTTGAACTCTTGTAGGGGAAGCGCAGGTTTCATGAAAACAATTCAGAATGTCAAGTTATAATGAAATCTTCATTTTGTGTTAGTTTGTCATGATTTCTTCACGAAAACACGTTTTCCTATAATGGTAGGTCGAACTCTTGTAGGGGAAGCGCAGGTTTCATGAAAACAACTCAGAATGTCAAGTTATAATGAAATCTTCATTTTGTGTTAGTTTGTCATGATTTCTTCACGAAAACACGTTTTCCCATAATGGTAGGTTGAACTCTTATAGGGGAAGCGCAGGTTTCATGAAAACAACTCAGAATGTCAAGTTATAATGAAATCTTCATTTTGTGTTAGTTTGTCATGATTTCTTCACGAAAACACGTTTTCCTATAATGGTAGGTTGAACTCTTGTAGGGGAAGCGCAGGTTTCATGAAAACAACTCAGAATGTCAAGTTATAATGAAATCTTCATTTTGTGTTAGTTTGTCATGATTTCTTCACGAAAACACGTTTTCCTATAATGGTAGGTTGAACTCTTGTAGGGGAAGCGCAGGCTTCATGAAAACAACTCAGAATGTCAAGTTATAATGAAATCTTCATTTTGTGTTAGTTTGTCATGATTTCTTCACGAAAACACGTTTTCCTATAATGGTAGGTTGAACTCTTATAGGGGAAGCGCAGGTTTCATGAAAACAACTCAGAATGTCAAGTTATAATGAAATCTTCATTTTGTGTTAGTTTGTCCTGATTTCTTCACGAAAACACGTTTTCCTATAATGGTAGGTTGAACTCTTGTAGGGGAAGCGCAGGTTTCATGAAAACAACTCAGAATGTCAAGTTATAATGAAATCTTCATTTTGTGTTAGTTTGTCATGATTTCTTCACGAAAACACGTTTTCCTATAATGGTAGGTTGAACTCTTGTAGGGGAAGCGCAGGTTTCATGAAAACAACTCAGAATGTCAAGTTATAATGAAATCTTCATTTTGTGTTAGTTTGTCATGATTTCTTCACGAAAACACGTTTTCCTATGATGGTAGGTTGAACTCTTATAGGGGAAGCGCAGGTTTCATGAAAACAACTCAGAATGTCAAGTTATAATGAAATCTTCATTTTGTGTTAGTTTGTCATGATTTCTTCACGAAAACACGTTTTCCTATAATGGTAGGTTGAACTCTTGTAGGGGAAGCGCAGGTTTCATGAAAACAACTCAGAATGTCAAGTTATAATGAAATCTTCATTTTGTGTTAGTTTGTCATGATTTCTTCACGAAAACACGTTTTCCCATAATGGTAGGTTGAACTCTTGTAGGGGAAGCGCAGGTTTCATGAAAACAACTCAGAATGTCAAGTTATAATGAAATCTTCATTTTGTGTTAGTTTGTCATGATTTCTTCACGAAAACACGTTTTCCCATAATGGTAGGTTGAACTCTTGTAGGGGAAGCGCAGGTTTCATGAAAACAACTCAGAATGTCAAGTTATAATGAAATCTTCATTTTGTGTTAGTTTGTCATGATTTCTTCACGAAAACACGTTTTCCTATAATGGTAGGTCGAACTCTTGTAGGGGAAGCGCAGGTTTCATGAAAACAACTCAGAATGTCAAGTTATAATGAAATCTTCATTTTGTGTTAGTTTGTCATGATTTCTTCACGAAAACACGTTTTCCTATAATGGTAGGTTGAACTCTTGTAGGGGAAGCGCAGGTTTCATGAAAACAACTCAGAATGTCAAGTTATAATGAAATCTTCATTTTGTGTTAGTTTGTCATGATTTCTTCACGAAAACACGTTTTCCTATAATGGTAGGTTGACCTCTTGTAGGGGAAGCGCAGGTTTCATGAAAACAACTCAGAATGTCAAGTTATAATGAAATCTTCATTTTGTGTTAGTTTGTGATGATTTCTTCACGAAAACACGTTTTCCTATAATGGTAGGTTGACCTCTTGTAGGGGAAGCGCAGGTTTCATGAAAACAACTCAGAATGTCAAGTTATAATGAAATCTTCATTTTGTGTTAGTTTGTGATGATTTCTTCACGAAAACACGTTTTCCTATAATGGTAGGTCGAACTCTTGTAGGGGAAGCGCAGGTTTCATGAAAACAATTCAGAATGTCAAGTTATAATGAAATCTTCATTTTGTGTTAGTTTGTCATGATTTCTTCACGAAAACACGTTTTCCTATAATGGTAGGTCGAACTCTTGTAGGGGAAGCGCAGGTTTCATGAAAACAACTCAGAATGTCAAGTTATAATGAAATCTTCATTTTGTGTTAGTTTGTCATGATTTCTTCACGAAAACACGTTTTCCTATAATGGTAGGTTGAACTCTTGTAGGGGAAGCGCAGGTTTCATGAAAACAACTCAGAATGTCAAGTTATAATGAAATCTTCATTTTGTGTTAGTTTGTCATGATTTCTTCACGAAAACACGTTTTCCTATAATGGTAGGTTGAACTCTTGTAGGGGAAGCGCAGGTTTCATGAAAACAACTCAGAATGTCAAGTTATAATGAAATCTTCATTTTGTGTTAGTTTGTCCTGATTTCTTCACGAAAACACGTTTTCCTATAATGGTAGGTTGAACTCTTGTAGGGGAAGCGCAGGTTTCATGAAAACAACTCAGAATGTCAAGTTATAATGAAATCTTCATTTTGTGTTAGTTTGTCATGATTTCTTCACGAAAACACGTTTTCCCATAATGGTAGGTTGAACTCTTATAGGGGAAGCGCAGATTTCATGAAAACAACTCAGAATGTCAAGTTATAATGAAATCTTCATTTTGTGTTAGTTTGTCATGATTTCTTCACGAAAACACGTTTTCCTATAATGGTAGGTTGAACTCTTGTAGGGGAAGCGCAGGTTTCATGAAAACAACTCAGAATGTCAAGTTATAATGAAATCTTCATTTTGTGTTAGTTTGTCATGATTTCTTCACGAAAACACGTTTTCCTATAATGGTAGGTTGAACTCTTGTAGGGGAAGCGCAGGTTTCATGAAAACAACTCAGAATGTCAAGTTATAATGAAATCTTCATTTTGTGTTAGTTTGTCATGATTTCTTCACGAAAACACGTTTTCCTATAATGGTAGGTTGAACTCTTGTAGGGGAAGCGCAGGTTTCATGAAAACAACTCAGAATGTCAAGTTATAATGAAATCTTCATTTTGTGTTAGTTTGTCCTGATTTCTTCACGAAAACACGTTTTCCTATAATGGTAGGTTGAACTCTTGTAGGGGAAGCGCAGGTTTCATGAAAACAACTCAGAATGTCAAGTTATAATGAAATCTTCATTTTGTGTTAGTTTGTCATGATTTCTTCACGAAAACACGTTTTCCCATAATGGTAGGTTGAACTCTTATAGGGGAAGCGCAGATTTCATGAAAACAACTCAGAATGTCAAGTTATAATGAAATCTTCATTTTGTGTTAGTTTGTCATGATTTCTTCACGAAAACACGTTTTCCTATAATGGTAGGTTGAACTCTTGTAGGGGAAGCGCAGGTTTCATGAAAACAACTCAGAATGTCAAGTTATAATGAAATCTTCATTTTGTGTTAGTTTGTCATGATTTCTTCACGAAAACACGTTTTCCTATAATGGTAGGTTGAACTCTTGTAGGGGAAGCGCAGGTTTCATGAAAACAACTCAGAATGTCAAGTTATAATGAAATCTTCATTTTGTGTTAGTTTGTCATGATTTCTTCACGAAAACACGTTTTCCTATAATGGTAGGTTGAACTCTTATAGGGGAAGCGCAGGTTTCATGAAAACAACTCAGAATGTCAAGTTATAATGAAATCTTCATTTTGTGTTAGTTTGTCATGATTTCTTCACGAAAACACGTTTTCCTATAATGGTAGGTTGAACTCTTGTAGGGGAAGCGCAGGTTTCATGAAAACAACTCAGAATGTCAAGTTATAATGAAATCTTCATTTTGTGTTAGTTTGTCATGATTTCTTCACGAAAACACGTTTTCCCATAATGGTAGGTTGAACTCTTATAGGGGAAGCGCAGGTTTCATGAAAACAACTCAGAATGTCAAGTTATAATGAAATCTTCATTTTGTGTTAGTTTGTCATGATTTCTTCACGAAAACACGTTTTCCTATAATGTTAGGTTGAACTCTTGTAGGGGAAGCGCAGGTTTCATGAAAACAACTCAGAATGTCAAGTTATAATGAAATCTTCATTTTGTGTTAGTTTGTCATGATTTCTTCACGAAAACACGTTTTCCCATAATGGTAGGTTGAACTCTTATAGGGGAAGCGCAGGTTTCATGAAAACAACTCAGAATGTCAAGTTATAATGAAATCTTCATTTTGTGTTAGTTTGTCATGATTTCTTCACGAAAACACGTTTTCCTATAATGTTAGGTCGAACTGTTATAGGGGAAGCGCAGGTTTCATGAAATGAACTCAGAATGTCAAGTTATAATGAAATCTTCATTTTGTGTTAGTTTGTCATGATTTCTTCACGAAAACACGTTTTCCTATAATGTTTCGTTGAACTCTTATAGGGGAAGCGCAGGTTTCATGAAATGAACTCAGAATGTCAAGTTATAATGAAATCTTCATTTTGTATTAGTTTGTCATGATTTCTTCACGAAAACACGTTTTCCCATAATGGTAGGTTGAACTCTTATAGGGGAAGCGCAGGTTTCATGAAAACAACTCAGAATGTCAAGTTATAATGAAATCTTCATTTTGTGTTAGTTTGTCATGATTTCTTCACGAAAACACGTTTTCCTATAATGTTAGGTCGAACTGTTATAGGGGAAGCGCAGGTTTCATGAAATGAACTCAGAATGTCAAGTTATAATGAAATCTTCATTTTGTATTAGTTTGTCATGATTTCTTCACGAAAACACGTTTTCCCATAATGGTAGGTCGAACTCTTATAGGGGAAGCGCAGGTTTCATGAAAACAACTCAGAATGTCAAGTTATAATGAAATCTTCATTTTGTGTTAGTTTGTCATGATTTCTTCACGAAAACACGTTTTCCTATAATGTTAGGTCGAACTGTTATAGGGGAAGCGCAGGTTTCATGAAATGAACTCAGAATGTCAAGTTATAATGAAATCTTCATTTTGTGTTAGTTTGTCATGATTTCTTCACGAAAACACGTTTTCCTATAATGGTAGGTCGAACTCTTATAGGGGAAGCGCAGGTTTCATGAAATGAACTCAGAATGTCAAGTTATAATGAAATCTTCATTTTGTGTTAGTTTGTCATGATTTCTTCACGAAAACACGTTTTCCTATAATGTTAGGTCGAACTCGTATAGGGGAAGCGCAGGTTTCGTGAAATGAACTCAGAATGTCAAGTTATAATGAAATCTTCATTTTGTGTTAGTTTGTCATGATTTCTTCACGAAAACACGTTTTCCTATAATGTTTCGTTGAACTCTTATAGGGGAAGCGCAGGTTTCATGAAATGAACTCAGAATGTCAAGTTATAATGAAATCTTCATTTTGTGTTAGTTTCTCATGATTTCTTCACGAAAACACGTTTTCCTATAATGGTAGGTCGAACTCTTATAGGGGAAGCGCAGGTTTCATGAAATGAACTCAGAATGTCAAGTTATAATGAAATCTTCATTTTGTGTTAGTTTGTCATGATTTCTTCACGAAAACACGTTTTCCTATAATGTTACGTCGAACTCTTATAGGGGAAGCGCAGGTTTCATGAAATGAACTCAGAATGTCAAGTTATAATGAAATCTTCATTTTGTGTTAGTTTGTCATGATTTCATCACGAAAACACGTTTTCCTATAATGGTAGGTCGAACTCTTATAGGGGAAGCGCAGGTTTCATGAAATGAACTCAGAATGTCAAGTTATAATGAAATCTTCATTTTGTGTTAGTTTGTCATGATTTCTTCACGAAAACACGTTTTCCTATAATGTTACGTCGAACTCTTATAGGGGAAGCGCAGGTTTCATGAAATGAACTCAGAATGTAAAGTTATAATGAAATCTTCATTTTGTGTTAGTTTGTCATGATTTCTTCACGAAAACACGTTTTCCTATAATGTTACGTCGAACTCTTATAGGGGAAGCGCAGGTTTCATGAAATGAACTCAGAATGTCAAGTTATAATGAAATCTTCATTTTGTGTTAGTTTGTCATGATTTCTTCACGAAAACACGTTTTCCTATAATGTTAGGTCGAACTGTTATAGGGGAAGCGCAGGTTTCATGAAATGAACTCAGAATGTCAAGTTATAATGAAATCTTCATTTTGTGTTAGTTTGTCATGATTTCTTCACGAAAACACGTTTTCCTATAATGTTAGGTCGAACTCTTATAGGGGAAGCGCAGGTTTCGTGAAATGAACTCAGAATGTCAAGTTATAATGAAATCTTCATTTTGTGTTAGTTTGTCATGATTTCTTCACGAAAACACGTTTTCCTATAATGGTAGGTTGAACTCTTGTAGGGGAAGCGCAGGTTTCATGAAAACAACTCAGAATGTCAAGTTATAATGAAATCTTCATTTTGTGTTAGTTTGTCATGATTTCTTCACGAAAACACGTTTTCCCATAATGGTAGGTTGAACTCTTGTAGGGGAAGCGCAGGTTTCATGAAAACAACTCAGAATGTCAAGTTATAATGAAATCTTCATTTTGTGTTAGTTTGTCATGATTTCTTCACGAAAACACGTTTTCCCATAATGGTAGGTTGAACTCTTATAGGGGAAGCGCAGGTTTCATGAAAACAATTCAGAATGTCAAGTTATAATGAAATCTTCATTTTGTGTTAGTTTGTCATGATTTCTTCACGAAAACACGTTTTCCTATAATGGTAGGTTGAACTCTTATAGGGGAAGCGCAGGTTTCATGAAAACAACTCAGAATGTCAAGTTATAATGAAATCTTCATTTTGTGTTAGTTTCTCCTGATTTCTTCACGAAAACACGTTTTCCTATAATGTTAGGTTGAACTCTTGTAGGGGAAGCGCAGGTTTCATGAAAACAACTCAGAATGTCAAGTTATAATGAAATCTTCATTTTGTGTTAGTTTGTCATGATTTCTTCACGAAAACACGTTTTCCTATAATGGTAGGTTGAACTCTTGTAGGGGAAGCGCAGGTTTCATGAAAACAACTCAGAATGTCAAGTTATAATGAAATCTTCATTTTGTATTAGTTTGTCATGATTTCTTCACGAAAACACGTTTTCCTATGATGGTAGGTTGAACTCTTATAGGGGAAGCGCAGGTTTCATGAAAACAACTCAGAATGTCAAGTTATAATGAAATCTTCATTTTGTGTTAGTTTGTCATGATTTCTTCACGAAAACACGTTTTCCTATGATGGTAGGTTGAACTCTTGTAGGGGAAGCGCAGGTTTCATGAAAACAACTCAGAATGTCAAGTTATAATGAAATCTTCATTTTGTGTTAGTTTGTCATGATTTCTTCACGAAAACACGTTTTCCCATAATGGTAGGTTGAACTCTTGTAGGGGAAGCGCAGGTTTCATGAAAACAACTCAGAATGTCAAGTTATAATGAAATCTTCATTTTGTGTTAGTTTGTCATGATTTCTTCACGAAAACACGTTTTCCCATAATGGTAGGTTGAACTCTTGTAGGGGAAGCGCAGGTTTCATGAAAACAACTCAGAATGTCAAGTTATAATGAAATCTTCATTTTGTGTTAGTTTGTCATGATTTCTTCACGAAAACACGTTTTCCTATAATGGTAGGTTGAACTCTTGTAGGGGAAGCGCAGGTTTCATTAAAACAACTCAGAATGTCAAGTTATAATGAAATCTTCATTTTGTGTTAGTTTGTCATGATTTCTTCACGAAAACACGTTTTCCTATAATGGTAGGTTGAACTCTTGTAGGGGAAGCGCAGGTTTCATGAAAACAACTCAGAATGTCAAGTTATAATGAAATCTTCATTTTGTGTTAGTTTGTCATGATTTCTTCACGAAAACACGTTTTCCTATAATGGTAGGTTGAACTCTTATAGGGAAAGCGCAGGTTTCATGAAAACAACTCAGAATGTCAAGTTATAATGAAATCTTCATTTTGTGTTAGTTTGTGATGATTTCTTCACGAAAACACGTTTTCCTATAATGGTAGGTCGAACTCTTGTAGGGGAAGCGCAGGTTTCATGAAAACAATTCAGAATGTCAAGTTATAATGAAATCTTCATTTTGTGTTAGTTTGTCATGATTTCTTCACGAAAACACGTTTTCCTATAATGGTAGGTCGAACTCTTGTAGGGGAAGCGCAGGTTTCATGAAAACAACTCAGAATGTCAAGTTATAATGAAATCTTCATTTTGTGTTAGTTTGTCATGATTTCTTCACGAAAACACGTTTTCCTATAATGGTAGGTTGAACTCTTGTAGGGGAAGCGCAGGTTTCATGAAAACAACTCAGAATGTCAAGTTATAATGAAATCTTCATTTTGTGTTAGTTTGTCATGATTTCTTCACGAAAACACGTTTTCCTATAATGGTAGGTTGAACTCTTGTAGGGGAAGCGCAGGTTTCATGAAAACAACTCAGAATGTCAAGTTATAATGAAATCTTCATTTTGTGTTAGTTTGTCATGATTTCTTCACGAAAACACGTTTTCCCATAATGGTAGGTTGAACTCTTGTAGGGGAAGCGCAGGTTTCATGAAAACAACTCAGAATGTCAAGTTATAATGAAATCTTCATTTTGTGTTAGTTTGTCATGATTTCTTCACGAAAACACGTTTTCCCATAATGGTAGGTTGAACTCTTATAGGGGAAGCGCAGGTTTCATGAAAACAACTCAGAATGTCAAGTTATAATGAAATCTTCATTTTGTGTTAGTTTGTCATGATTTCTTCACGAAAACACGTTTTCCTATAATGGTAGGTTGAACTCTTGTAGGGGAAGCGCAGGTTTCATGAAAACAACTCAGAATGTCAAGTTATAATGAAATCTTCATTTTGTGTTAGTTTGTCATGATTTCTTCACGAAAACACGTTTTCCTATAATGGTAGGTTGAACTCTTGTAGGGGAAGCGCAGGTTTCATTAAAACAACTCAGAATGTCAAGTTATAATGAAATCTTCATTTTGTGTTAGTTTGTCATGATTTCTTCACGAAAACACGTTTTCCTATAATGGTAGGTTGAACTCTTGTAGGGGAAGCGCAGG
This sequence comes from Paramormyrops kingsleyae, assembly GCF_048594095.1. Classification (NCBI taxonomy): domain Eukaryota; kingdom Metazoa; phylum Chordata; class Actinopteri; order Osteoglossiformes; family Mormyridae; genus Paramormyrops; species Paramormyrops kingsleyae. Next base: position 170,498 of record NW_027325984.1, read on the forward strand.
TTTCATGAAAACAACTCAGAATGTCAAGTTATAATGAAATCTTCATTTTGTGTTAGTTTGTCATGATTTCTTCACGAAAACACGTTTTCCTATAATGGTAGGTTGAACTCTTATAGGGAAAGCGCAGGTTTCATGAAAACAACTCAGAATGTCAAGTTATAATGAAATCTTCATTTTGTGTTAGTTTGTGATGATTTCTTCACGAAAACACGTTTTCCTATAATGGTAGGTCGAACTCTTGTAGGGGAAGCGCAGGTTTCATGAAAACAATTCAGAATGTCAAGTTATAATGAAATCTTCATTTTGTGTTAGTTTGTCATGATTTCTTCACGAAAACACGTTTTCCTATAATGGTAGGTCGAACTCTTGTAGGGGAAGCGCAGGTTTCATGAAAACAACTCAGAATGTCAAGTTATAATGAAATCTTCATTTTGTGTTAGTTTGTCATGATTTCTTCACGAAAACACGTTTTCCTATAATGGTAGGTTGAACTCTTGTAGGGGAAGCGCAGGTTTCATGAAAACAACTCAGAATGTCAAGTTATAATGAAATCTTCATTTTGTGTTAGTTTGTCATGATTTCTTCACGAAAACACGTTTTCCTATAATGGTAGGTTGAACTCTTGTAGGGGAAGCGCAGGTTTCATGAAAACAACTCAGAATGTCAAGTTATAATGAAATCTTCATTTTGTGTTAGTTTGTCATGATTTCTTCACGAAAACACGTTTTCCTATAATGGTAGGTTGAACTCTTATAGGGGAAGCGCAGGTTTCATGAAAACAACTCAGAATGTCAAGTTATAATGAAATCTTCATTTTGTGTTAGTTTGTCCTGATTTCTTCACGAAAACACGTTTTCCCATAATGGTAGGTTGAACTCTTGTAGGGGAAGCGCAGGTTTCATGAAAACAACTCAGAATGTCAAGTTATAATGAAATCTTCATTTTGTGTTAGTTTGTCATGATTTCTTCACGAAAACACGTTTTCCCATAATGGTAGGTTGAACTCTTATAGGGGAAGCGCAGGTTTCATGAAAACAACTCAGAATGTCAAGTTATAATGAAATCTTCATTTTGTGTTAGTTTGTCATGATTTCTTCACGAAAACATGTTTTCCTATAATGGTAGGTTGAACTCTTGTAGGGGAAGCGCAGGTTTCATGAAAACAACTCAGAATGTCAAGTTATAATGAAATCTTCATTTTGTGTTTGTTTGTCATGATTTCTTCACGAAAACACGTTTTCCTATAATGGTAGGTTGAACTCTTGTAGGGGAAGCGCAGGTTTCATGAAAACAACTCAGAATGTCAAGTTATAATGAAATCTTCATTTTGTGTTAGTTTGTCATGATTTCTTCACGAAAACACGTTTTCCTATAATGGTAGGTTGAACTCTTATAGGGGAAGCGCAGGTTTCATGAAAACAACTCAGAATGTCAAGTTATAATGAAATCTTCATTTTGTGTTGGTTTGTCATGATTTCTTCACGAAAACACGTTTTCCTATAATGGTAGGTTGAACTCTTGTAGGGGAAGCGCAGGTTTCATGAAAACAACTCAGAATGTCAAGTTATAATGAAATCTTCATTTTGTGTTAGTTTGTCATGATTTCTTCACGAAAACACGTTTTCCCATAATGGTAGGTTGAACTCTTATAGGGGAAGCGCAGGTTTCATGAAAACAACTCAGAATGTCAAGTTATAATGAAATCTTCATTTTGTGTTAGTTTGTCATGATTTCTTCACGAAAACACGTTTTCCTATAATGGTAGGTCGAACTGTTATAGGGGAAGCGCAGGTTTCATGAAATGAACTCAGAATGTCAAGTTATAATGAAATCTTCATTTTGTGTTAGTTTGTCATGATTTCTTCACGAAAACACGTTTTCCTATAATGTTAGGTCGAACTCTTATAGGGGAAGCGCAGGTTTCGTGAAATGAACTCAGAATGTCAAGTTATAATGAAATCTTCATTTTGTGTTAGTTTGTCATGATTTCTTCACGAAAACACGTTTTCCTATAATGTTTCGTTGAACTCTTATAGGGGAAGCGCAGGTTTCATGAAATGAACTCAGAATGTCAAGTTATAATGAAATCTTCATTTTGTGTTAGTTTCTCATGATTTCTTCACGAAAACACGTTTTCCTATAATGGTAGGTCGAACTCTTATAGGGGAAGCGCAGGTTTCATGAAATGAACTCAGAATGTCAAGTTATAATGAAATCTTCATTTTGTGTTAGTTTGTCATGATTTCTTCACGAAAACACGTTTTCCTATAATGTTACGTCGAACTCTTATAGGGGAAGCGCAGGTTTCATGAAATGAACTCAGAATGTCAAGTTATAATGAAATCTTCATTTTGTGTTAGTTTGTCATGATTTCATCACGAAAACACGTTTTCCTATAATGGTAGGTCGAACTCTTATAGGGGAAGCGCAGGTTTCATGAAATGAACTCAGAATGTCAAGTTATAATGAAATCTTCATTTTGTGTTAGTTTGTCATGATTTCTTCACGAAAACACGTTTTCCTATAATGTTACGTCGAACTCTTATAGGGGAAGCGCAGGTTTCATGAAATGAACTCAGAATGTAAAGTTATAATGAAATCTTCATTTTGTGTTAGTTTGTCATGATTTCTTCACGAAAACACGTTTTCCTATAATGTTACGTCGAACTCTTATAGGGGAAGCGCAGGTTTCATGAAATGAACTCAGAATGTCAAGTTATAATGAAATCTTCATTTTGTGTTAGTTTGTCATGATTTCTTCACGAAAACACGTTTTCCTATAATGTTAGGTCGAACTGTTATAGGGGAAGCGCAGGTTTCATGAAATGAACTCAGAATGTCAAGTTATAATGAAATCTTCATTTTGTGTTAGTTTGTCATGATTTCTTCACGAAAACACGTTTTCCTATAATGTTAGGTCGAACTCTTATAGGGGAAGCGCAGGTTTCGTGAAATGAACTCAGAATGTCAAGTTATAATGAAATCTTCATTTTGTGTTAGTTTGTCATGATTTCTTCACGAAAACACGTTTTCCTATAATGGTAGGTTGAACTCTTGTAGGGGAAGCGCAGGTTTCATGAAAACAACTCAGAATGTCAAGTTATAATGAAATCTTCATTTTGTGTTAGTTTGTCATGATTTCTTCACGAAAACACGTTTTCCCATAATGGTAGGTTGAACTCTTGTAGGGGAAGCGCAGGTTTCATGAAAACAACTCAGAATGTCAAGTTATAATGAAATCTTCATTTTGTGTTAGTTTGTCATGATTTCTTCACGAAAACACGTTTTCCCATAATGGTAGGTTGAACTCTTATAGGGGAAGCGCAGGTTTCATGAAAACAACTCAGAATGTCAAGTTATAATGAAATCTTCATTTTGTGTTAGTTTGTCATGATTTCTTCACGAAAACACGTTTTCCTATAATGGTAGGTTGAACTCTTGTAGGGGAAGCGCAGGTTTCATGAAAACAACTCAGAATGTCAAGTTATAATGAAATCTTCATTTTGTGTTAGTTTGTCATGATTTCTTCACGAAAACACGTTTTCCCATAATGGTAGGTTGAACTCTTATAGGGGAAGCGCAGGTTTCATGAAAACAACTCAGAATGTCAAGTTATAATGAAATCTTCATTTTGTGTTAGTTTGTCATGATTTCTTCACGAAAACACGTTTTCCTATAATGGTAGGTTGAACTCTTGTAGGGGAAGCGCAGGTTTCATGAAAACAACTCAGAATGTCAAGTTATAATGAAATCTTCATTTTGTGTTAGTTTGTCATGATTTCTTCACGAAAACACGTTTTCCTATAATGGTAGGTTGAACTCTTGTAGGGGAAGCGCAGGTTTCATGAAAACAACTCAGAATGTCAAGTTATAATGAAATCTTCATTTTGTGTTAGTTTGTCATGATTTCTTCACGAAAACACGTTTTCCTATAATGGTAGGTTGAACTCTTGTAGGGGAAGCGCAGGTTTCATGAAAACAACTCAGAATGTCAAGTTATAATGAAATCTTCATTTTGTGTTAGTTTGTACTGATTTCTTCACGAAAACACGTTTTCCTATAATGGTAGGTTGAACTCTTGTAGGGGAAGCGCAGGTTTCATGAAAACAACTCAGAATGTCAAGTTATAATGAAATCTTCATTTTGTGTTAGTTTGTCATGATTTCTTCACGAAAACACGTTTTCCCATAATGGTAGGTTGAACTCTTATAGGGGAAGCGCAGGTTTCATGAAAACAACTCAGAATGTCAAGTTATAATGAAATCTTCATTTTGTGTTAGTTTGTCATGATTTCTTCACGAAAACACGTTTTCCTATAATGGTAGGTTGAACTCTTGTAGGGGAAGCGCAGGTTTCATGAAAACAACTCAGAATGTCAAGTTATAATGAAATCTTCATTTTGTGTTAGTTTGTCATGATTTCTTCACGAAAACACGTTTTCCTATAATGGTAGGTTGAACTCTTGTAGGGGAAGCGCAGGTTTCATGAAAACAACTCAGAATGTCAAGTTATAATGAAATCTTCATTTTGTGTTAGTTTGTCATGATTTCTTCACGAAAACACGTTTTCCTATAATGGTAGGTTGAACTCTTATAGGGGAAGCGCAGGTTTCATGAAAACAACTCAGAATGTCAAGTTATAATGAAATCTTCATTTTGTGTTAGTTTGTCATGATTTCTTCACGAAAACACGTTTTCCTATAATGGTAGGTTGAACTCTTGTAGGGGAAGCGCAGGTTTCATGAAAACAACTCAGAATGTCAAGTTATAATGAAATCTTCATTTTGTGTTAGTTTGTCATGATTTCTTCACGAAAACACGTTTTCCTATAATGGTAGGTTGAACTCTTGTAGGGGAAGCGCAGGTTTCATGAAAACAACTCAGAATGTCAAGTTATAATGAAATCTTCATTTTGTGTTAGTTTGTCATGATTTCTTCACGAAAACACGTTTTCCTATAATGGTAGGTTGAACTCTTGTAGGGGAAGCGCAGGTTTCATGAAAACAACTCAGAATGTCAAGTTATAATGAAATCTTCATTTTGTGTTAGTTTGTCACGATTTCTTCACGAATCACGTTTTCCTATAATGGTAGGTTGAACTCTTATAGGGGAAGCGCAGGTTTCATGAAAACAACTCAGAATGTCAAGTTATAATGAAATCTTCATTTTGTGTTAGTTTGTCATGATTTCTTCACGAAAACACGTTTTCCTATAATGGTAGGTTGAACTCTTGTAGGGGAAGCGCAGGTTTCATGAAAACAACTCAGAATGTCAAGTTATAATGAAATCTTCATTTTGTGTTAGTTTGTCATGATTTCTTCACGAAAACACGTTTTCCTATAATGGTAGGTTGAACTCTTGTAGGGGAAGCGCAGGTTTCATGAAAACAACTCAGAATGTCAAGTTATAATGAAATCTTCATTTTGTGTTAGTTTGTCATGATTTCTTCACGAAAACACGTTTTCCCATAATGGTAGGTTGAACTCTTGTAGGGGAAGCGCAGGTTTCATGAAAACAACTCAGAATGTCAAGTTATAATGAAATCTTCATTTTGTGTTAGTTTGTCATGATTTCTTCACGAAAACACGTTTTCCCATAATGGTAGGTTGAACTCTTATAGGGGAAGCGCAGGTTTCATGAAAACAACTCAGAATGTCAAGTTATAATGAAATCTTCATTTTGTGTTAGTTTGTCATGATTTCTTCACGAAAACACGTTTTCCTATAATGGTAGGTTGAACTCTTGTAGGGGAAGCGCAGGTTTCATGAAAACAACTCAGAATGTCAAGTTATAATGAAATCTTCATTTTGTGTTAGTTTGTCATGATTTCTTCACGAAAACACGTTTTCCCATAATGGTAGGTTGAACTCTTATAGGGGAAGCGCAGGTTTCATGAAAACAACTCAGAATGTCAAGTTATAATGAAATCTTCATTTTGTGTTAGTTTGTCATGATTTCTTCACGAAAACACGTTTTCCTATAATGGTAGGTTGAACTCTTGTAGGGGAAGCGCAGGTTTCATGAAAACAACTCAGAATGTCAAGTTATAATGAAATCTTCATTTTGTGTTAGTTTGTCATGATTTCTTCACGAAAACACGTTTTCCTATAATGGTAGGTTGAACTCTTGTAGGGGAAGCGCAGGTTTCATGAAAACAACTCAGAATGTCAAGTTATAATGAAATCTTCATTTTGTGTTAGTTTGTCATGATTTCTTCACGAAAACACGTTTTCCTATAATGGTAGGTTGAACTCTTGTAGGGGAAGCGCAGGTTTCATGAAAACAACTCAGAATGTCAAGTTATAATGAAATCTTCATTTTGTGTTAGTTTGTACTGATTTCTTCACGAAAACACGTTTTCCTATAATGGTAGGTTGAACTCTTGTAGGGGAAGCGCAGGTTTCATGAAAACAACTCAGAATGTCAAGTTATAATGAAATCTTCATTTTGTGTTAGTTTGTCATGATTTCTTCACGAAAACACGTTTTCCCATAATGGTAGGTTGAACTCTTATAGGGGAAGCGCAGGTTTCATGAAAACAACTCAGAATGTCAAGTTATAATGAAATCTTCATTTTGTGTTAGTTTGTCATGATTTCTTCACGAAAACACGTTTTCCTATAATGGTAGGTTGAACTCTTGTAGGGGAAGCGCAGGTTTCATGAAAACAACTCAGAATGTCAAGTTATAATGAAATCTTCATTTTGTGTTAGTTTGTCATGATTTCTTCACGAAAACACGTTTTCCTATAATGGTAGGTTGAACTCTTGTAGGGGAAGCGCAGGTTTCATGAAAACAACTCAGAATGTCAAGTTATAATGAAATCTTCATTTTGTGTTAGTTTGTCATGATTTCTTCACGAAAACACGTTTTCCTATAATGGTAGGTTGAACTCTTATAGGGGAAGCGCAGGTTTCATGAAAACAACTCAGAATGTCAAGTTATAATGAAATCTTCATTTTGTGTTAGTTTGTCATGATTTCTTCACGAAAACACGTTTTCCTATAATGGTAGGTTGAACTCTTGTAGGGGAAGCGCAGGTTTCATGAAAACAACTCAGAATGTCAAGTTATAATGAAATCTTCATTTTGTGTTAGTTTGTCATGATTTCTTCACGAAAACACGTTTTCCTATAATGGTAGGTTGAACTCTTGTAGGGGAAGCGCAGGTTTCATGAAAACAACTCAGAATGTCAAGTTATAATGAAATCTTCATTTTGTGTTAGTTTGTCATGATTTCTTCACGAAAACACGTTTTCCTATAATGGTAGGTTGAACTCTTGTAGGGGAAGCGCAGGTTTCATGAAAACAACTCAGAATGTCAAGTTATAATGAAATCTTCATTTTGTGTTAGTTTGTCACGATTTCTTCACGAATCACGTTTTCCTATAATGGTAGGTTGAACTCTTATAGGGGAAGCGCAGGTTTCATGAAAACAACTCAGAATGTCAAGTTATAATGAAATCTTCATTTTGTGTTAGTTTGTCATGATTTCTTCACGAAAACACGTTTTCCTATAATGGTAGGTTGAACTCTTGTAGGGGAAGCGCAGGTTTCATGAAAACAACTCAGAATGTCAAGTTATAATGAAATCTTCATTTTGTGTTAGTTTGTCATGATTTCTTCACGAAAACACGTTTTCCTATAATGGTAGGTTGAACTCTTGTAGGGGAAGCGCAGGTTTCATGAAAACAACTCAGAATGTCAAGTTATAATGAAATCTTCATTTTGTGTTAGTTTGTCATGATTTCTTCACGAAAACACGTTTTCCTATAATGGTAGGTTGAACTCTTGTAGGGGAAGCGCAGGTTTCATGAAAACAACTCAGAATGTCAAGTTATAATGAAATCTTCATTTTGTGTTAGTTTGTCATGATTTCTTCACGAAAACACGTTTTCCCATAATGGTAGGTTGAACTCTTATAGGGGAAGCGCAGGTTTCATGAAAACAACTCAGAATGTCAAGTTATAATGAAATCTTCATTTTGTGTTAGTTTGTCATGATTTCTTCACGAAAACACGTTTTCCTATAATGGTAGGTTGAACTCTTGTAGGGGAAGCGCAGGTTTCATGAAAACAACTCAGAATGTCAAGTTATAATGAAATCTTCATTTTGTGTTAGTTTGTCATGATTTCTTCACGAAAACACGTTTTCCTATAATGGTAGGTTGAACTCTTATAGGGGAAGCGCAGGTTTCATGAAAACAACTCAGAATGTCAAGTTATAATGAAATCTTCATTTTGTGTTAGTTTGTCATGATTTCTTCACGAAAACACGTTTTCCTATAATGGTAGGTTGAACTCTTGTAGGGGAAGCGCAGGTTTCATGAAAACAACTCAGAATGTCAAGTTATAATGAAATCTTCATTTTGTGTTAGTTTGTCATGATTTCTTCACGAAAACACGTTTTCCCATAATGGTAGGTTGAACTCTTGTAGGGGAAGCGCAGGTTTCATGAAAACAACTCAGAATGTCAAGTTATAATAAAATCTTCATTTTGTGTTAGTTTGTCATGATTTCTTCACGAAAACACGTTTTCCCATAATGGTAGGTTGAACTCTTGTAGGGGAAGCGCAGGTTTCATGAAAACAACTCAGAATGTCAAGTTATAATGAAATCTTCATTTTGTGTTAGTTTGTCATGATTTCTTCACGAAAACACGTTTTCCTATAATGGTAGGTTGAACTCTTGTAGGGGAAGCGCAGGTTTCATGAAAACAACTCAGAATGTGAAGTTATAATGAAATCTTCATTTTGTGTTAGTTTGTACTGATTTCTTCACGAAAACACGTTTTCCTATAATGGTAGGTTGAACTCTTGTAGGGGAAGCGCAGGTTTCATGAAAACAACTCAGAATGTCAAGTTATAATGAAATCTTCATTTTGTGTTAGTTTGTCATGATTTCTTCACGAAAACACGTTTTCCCATAATGGTAGGTTGAACTCTTATAGGGGAAGCGCAGGTTTCATGAAAACAACTCAGAATGTCAAGTTATAATGAAATCTTCATTTTGTGTTAGTTTGTCATGATTTCTTCACGAAAACACGTTTTCCTATAATGGTAGGTTGAACTCTTGTAGGGGAAGCGCAGGTTTCATGAAAACAACTCAGAATGTCAAGTTATAATGAAATCTTCATTTTGTGTTAGTTTGTCATGATTTCTTCACGAAAACACGTTTTCCTATAATGGTAGGTTGAACTCTTGTAGGGGAAGCGCAGGTTTCATGAAAACAACTCAGAATGTCAAGTTATAATGAAATCTTCATTTTGTGTTAGTTTGTCATGATTTCTTCACGAAAACACGTTTTCCTATAATGGTAGGTTGAACTCTTATAGGGGAAGCGCAGGTTTCATGAAAACAACTCAGAATGTCAAGTTATAATGAAATCTTCATTTTGTGTTAGTTTGTCACGATTTCTTCACGAATCACGTTTTCCTATAATGGTAGGTTGAACTCTTATAGGGGAAGCGCAGGTTTCATGAAAACAACTCAGAATGTCAAGTTATAATGAAATCTTCATTTTGTGTTAGTTTGTCATGATTTCTTCACGAAAACACGTTTTCCTATAATGGTAGGTCGAACTCTTGTAGGGGAAGCGCAGGTTTCATGAAAACAACTCAGAATGTCAAGTTATAATGAAATCTTCATTTTGTGTTAGTTTGTCATGATTTCTTCACGAAAACACGTTTTCCTATAATGGTAGGTTGAACTCTGGTAGGGGAAGCGCAGGTTTCATGAAAACAACTCAGAATGTCAAGTTATAATGAAATCTTCATTTTGTGTTAGTTTGTCATGATTTCTTCACGAAAAGACGTTTTCCTATAATGGTAGGTTGAACTCTTGTAGGGGAAGCGCAGGTTTCATGAAAACAACTCAGAATGTCAAGTTATAATGAAATCTTCATTTTGTGTTAGTTTGTCATGATTTCTTCACGAAAACACGTTTTCCCATAATGGTAGGTTGAACTCTTATAGGGGAAGCGCAGGTTTCATGAAAACAACTCAGAATGTCAAGTTATAATGAAATCTTCATTTTGTGTTAGTTTGTCACGATTTCTTCACGAAAACACGTTTTCCTATAATGGTAGGTTGAACTCTTGTAGGGGAAGCGCAGGTTTCATGAAAACAACTCAGAATGTCAAGTTATAATGAAATCTTCATTTTGTGTTAGTTTGTCATGATTTCTTCACGAAAACACGTTTTCCCATAATGGTAGGTTGAACTCTTGTAGGGGAAGCGCAGGTTTCATGAAAACAACTCAGAATGTCAAGTTATAATGAAATCTTCATTTTGTGTTAGTTTGTCATGATTTCTTCACGAAAACACGTTTTCCTATAATGGTAGGTTGAACTCTTGTAGGGGAAGCGCAGGTTTCATGAAAACAACTCAGAATGTCAAGTTATAATGAAATCTTCATTTTGTGTTAGTTTGTCACGATTTCTTCACGAATCACGTTTTCCTATAATGGTAGGTTGAACTCTTATAGGGGAAGCGTAGGTTTCATGAAAACAACTCAGAATGTCAAGTTATAATGAAATCTTCATTTTGTGTTAGTTTGTCATGATTTCTTCACGAAAACACGTTTTCCTATAATGGTAGGTCGAACTCTTGTAGGGGAAGCGCAGGTTTCATGAAAACAACTCAGAATGTCAAGTTATAATGAAATCTTCATTTTGTGTTAGTTTGTCATGATTTCTTCACGAAAACACGTTTTCCTATAATGGTAGGTTGAACTCTGGTAGGGGAAGCGCAGGTTTCATGAAAACAACTCAGAATGTCAAGTTATAATGAAATCTTCATTTTGTGTTAGTTTGTCATGATTTCTTCACGAAAAGACGTTTTCCTATAATGGTAGGTTGAACTCTTGTAGGGGAAGCGCAGGTTTCATGAAAACAACTCAGAATGTCAAGTTATAATGAAATCTTCATTTTGTGTTAGTTTGTCATGATTTCTTCACGAAAACACGTTTTCCCATAATGGTAGGTTGAACTCTTATAGGGGAAGCGCAGGTTTCATGAAAACAACTCAGAATGTCAAGTTATAATGAAATCTTCATTTTGTGTTAGTTTGTCATGATTTCTTCACGAAAACACGTTTTCCTATAATGTTAGGTCGAACTGTTATAGGGGAAGCGCAGGTTTCATGAAATGAACTCAGAATGTCAAGTTATAATGAAATCTTCATTTTGTGTTAGTTTGTCATGATTTCTTCACGAAAACACTTTTTCCTATAATGTTAGGTCGAACTGTTATAGGGGAAGCGCAGGTTTCGTGAAATGAACTCAGAATGTCAAGTTATAATGAAATCTTCATTTTGTGTTAGTTTGTCATGATTTCTTCACGAAAACACGTTTTCCTATAATGGTAGGTTGAACTCTTGTAGGGGAAGCGCAGGTTTCATGAAAACAACTCAGAATGTCAAGTTATAATGAAATCTTCATTTTGTGTTAGTTTGTCATGATTTCTTCACGAAAAGACGTTTTCCCATAATGGTAGGTTGAACTCTTGTAGGGGAAGCGCAGGTTTCATGAAAACAACTCAGAATGTCAAGTTATAATGAAATCTTCATTTTGTGTTAGTTTGTCATGATTTCTTCACGAAAACACGTTTTCCCATAATGGTAGGTTGAACTCTTATAGGGGAAGCGCAGGTTTCATGAAAACAACTCAGAATGTCAAGTTATAATGAAATCTTCATTTTGTGTTAGTTTGTCATGATTTCTTCACGAAAACACGTTTTCCTATAATGGTAGGTTGAACTCTTGTAGGGGAAGCGCAGGTTTCATGAAAACAACTCAGAATGTCAAGTTATAATGAAATCTTCATTTTGTGTTAGTTTGTCATGATTTCTTCACGAAAACACGTTTTCCTATAATGGTAGGTTGAACTCTTGTAGGGGAAGCGCAGGTTTCATGAAAACAACTCAGAATGTCAAGTTATAATGAAATCTTCATTTTGTGTTAGTTTGTCATGATTTCTTCACGAAAACACGTTTTCCTATAATGGTAGGTTGAACTCTTATAGGGGAAGCGCAGGTTTCATGAAAACAACTCAGAATGTCAAGTTATAATGAAATCTTCATTTTGTGTTAGTTTGTACTGATTTCTTCACGAAAACACGTTTTCCTATAATGGTAGGTTGAACTCTTGTAGGGGAAGCGCAGGTTTCATGAAAACAACTCAGAATGTCAAGTTATAATGAAATCTTCATTTTGTGTTAGTTTGTCATGATTTCTTCACGAAAACACGTTTTCCCATAATGGTAGGTTGAACTCTTATAGGGGAAGCGCAGGTTTCATGAAAACAACTCAGAATGTCAAGTTATAATGAAATCTTCATTTTGTGTTAGTTTGTCATGATTTCTTCACGAAAACACGTTTTCCTATAATGGTAGGTTGAACTCTTGTAGGGGAAGCGCAGGTTTCATGAAAACAACTCAGAATGTCAAGTTATAATGAAATCTTCATTTTGTGTTAGTTTGTCACGATTTCTTCACGAAAACACGTTTTCCTATAATGGTAGGTTGAACTCTTGTAGGGGAAGCGCAGGTTTCATGAAAACAACTCAGAATGTCAAGTTATAATGAAATCTTCATTTTGTGTTAGTTTGTCATGATTTCTTCACGAAAACACGTTTTCCTATAATGGTAGGTTGAACTCTTATAGGGGAAGCGCAGGTTTCATGAAAACAACTCAGAATGTCAAGTTATAATGAAATCTTCATTTTGTGTTAGTTTGTCACGATTTCTTCACGAAAACACGTTTTCCTATAATGGTAGGTTGAACTCTTGTAGGGGAAGCGCAGGTTTCATGAAAACAACTCAGAATGTCAAGTTATAATGAAATCTTCATTTTGTGTTAGTTTGTCATGATTTCTTCACGAAAACACGTTTTCCCATAATGGTAGGTTGAACTCTTGTAGGGGAAGCGCAGGTTTCATGAAAACAACTCAGAATGTCAAGTTATAATGAAATCTTCATTTTGTGTTAGTTTGTCATGATTTCTTCACGAAAACACGTTTTCCTATAATGGTAGGTTGAACTCTTGTAGGGGAAGCGCAGGTTTCATGAAAACAACTCAGAATGTCAAGTTATAATGAAATCTTCATTTTGTGTTAGTTTGTCACGATTTCTTCACGAATCACGTTTTCCTATAATGGTAGGTTGAACTCTTATAGGGGAAGCGTAGGTTTCATGAAAACAACTCAGAATGTCAAGTTATAATGAAATCTTCATTTTGTGTTAGTTTGTCATGATTTCTTCACGAAAACACGTTTTCCTATAATGGTAGGTCGAACTCTTGTAGGGGAAGCGCAGGTTTCATGAAAACAACTCAGAATGTCAAGTTATAATGAAATCTTCATTTTGTGTTAGTTTGTCATGATTTCTTCACGAAAACACGTTTTCCTATAATGGTAGGTTGAACTCTGGTAGGGGAAGCGCAGGTTTCATGAAAACAACTCAGAATGTCAAGTTATAATGAAATCTTCATTTTGTGTTAGTTTGTCATGATTTCTTCACGAAAAGACGTTTTCCTATAATGGTAGGTTGAACTCTTGTAGGGGAAGCGCAGGTTTCATGAAAACAACTCAGAATGTCAAGTTATAATGAAATCTTCATTTTGTGTTAGTTTGTCATGATTTCTTCACGAAAACACGTTTTCCCATAATGGTAGGTTGAACTCTTATAGGGGAAGCGCAGGTTTCATGAAAACAACTCAGAATGTCAAGTTATAATGAAATCTTCATTTTGTGTTAGTTTGTCATGATTTCTTCACGAAAACACGTTTTCCTATAATGGTAGGTTGAACTCTTGTAGGGGAAGCGCAGGTTTCATGAAAACAACTCAGAATGTCAAGTTATAATGAAATCTTCATTTTGTGTTAGTTTGTCATGATTTCTTCACGAAAACACGTTTTCCTATAATGGTAGGTTGAACTCTTATAGGGGAAGCGCAGGTTTCATGAAAACAACTCAGAATGTCAAGTTATAATGAAATCTTCATTTTGTGTTAGTTTGTCATGATTTCTTCACGAAAACACGTTTTCCTATAATGGTAGGTTGAACTCTTGTAGGGGAAGCGCAGGTTTCATGAAAACAACTCAGAATGTCAAGTTATAATGAAATCTTCATTTTGTGTTAGTTTGTCATGATTTCTTCACGAAAACACGTTTTCCCATAATGGTAGGTTGAACTCTTGTAGGGGAAGCGCAGGTTTCATGAAAACAACTCAGAATGTCAAGTTATAATAAAATCTTCATTTTGTGTTAGTTTGTCATGATTTCTTCACGAAAACACGTTTTCCCATAATGGTAGGTTGAACTCTTGTAGGGGAAGCGCAGGTTTCATGAAAACAACTCAGAATGTCAAGTTATAATGAAATCTTCATTTTGTGTTAGTTTGTCACGATTTCTTCACGAATCACGTTTTCCTATAATGGTAGGTTGAACTCTTATAGGGGAAGCGCAGGTTTCATGAAAACAACTCAGAATGTCAAGTTATAATGAAATCTTCATTTTGTGTTAGTTTGTCATGATTTCTTCACGAAAACACGTTTTCGTATAATGGAAGGTTGAACTCTTGTAGGGGAAGCGCAGGTTTCATGAAAACAACTCAGAATGTCAAGTTATAATGAAATCTTCATTTTGTGTTAGTTTGTCATGATTTCTTCACGAAAACACGTTTTCCTATAATGGTAGGTTGAACTCTTATAGGGGAAGCGCAGGTTTCATGAAAACAACTCAGAATGTCAAGTTATAATAAAATCTTCATTTTGTGTTAGTTTGTCATGATTTCTTCACGAAAACACGTTTTCCCATAATGGTAGGTTGAACTCTTGTAGGGGAAGCGCAGGTTTCATGAAAACAACTCAGAATGTCAAGTTATAATGAAATCTTCATTTTGTGTTAGTTTGTCATGATTTCTTCACGAAAACACGTTTTCCCATAATGGTAGGTTGAACTCTTGTAGGGGAAGCGCAGGTTTCATGAAAACAACTCAGAATGTCAAGTTATAATGAAATCTTCATTTTGTGTTAGTTTGTCATGATTTCTTCACGAAAACACGTTTTCCCATAATGGTAGGTTGAACTCTTTTAGGGGAAGCGCAGGTTTCATGAAAACAACTCAGAATGTCAAGTTATAATGAAATCTTCATTTTGTGTTAGTTTGTCATGATTTCTTCACGAAAACACGTTTTCCTATAATGGTAGGTTGAACTCTTGTAGGGGAAGCGCAGGTTTCATGAAAACAACTCAGAATGTCAAGTTATAATGAAATCTTCATTTTGTGTTAGTTTGTCATGATTTCTTCACGAAAACACGTTTTCCTATAATGGTAGGTTGAACTCTTATAGGGGAAGCGCAGGTTTCATGAAAACAACTCAGAATGTCAAGTTATAATAAAATCTTCATTTTGTGTTAGTTTGTCATGATTTCTTCACGAAAACACGTTTTCCCATAATGGTAGGTTGAACTCTTGTAGGGCAAGCGCAGGTTTCATGAAAACAACTCAGAATGTCAAGTTATAATGAAATCTTCATTTTGTGTTAGTTTGTCATGATTTCTTCACGAAAACACGTTTTCCCATAATGGTAGGTTGAACTCTTATAGGGGAAGCGCAGGTTTCATGAAAACAACTCAGAATGTCAAGTTATAATGAAATCTTCATTTTGTGTTAGTTTGTCATGATTTCTTCACGAAAACACGTTTTCCTATAATGGTAGGTTGAACTCTTGTAGGGGAAGCGCAGGTTTCATGAAAACAACTCAGAATGTCAAGTTATAATGAAATCTTCATTTTGTGTTAGTTTGTCATGATTACTTCACGAAAACACGTTTTCCTATAATGGTAGGTTGAACTCTTGTAGGGGAAGCGCAGGTTTCATGAAAACAACTCAGAATGTCAAGTTATAATGAAATCTTCATTTTGTGTTAGTTTGTCATGATTTCTTCACGAAAACACGTTTTCCTACAATGGTAGGTTGAACTCATGTAGGGGAAGCGCAGGTTTCATGAAAACAACTCAGAATGTCAAGTTATAATGAAATCTTAATTTTGTGTTAGTTTGTCATGATTTCTTCACGAAAACACGTTTTCCTATAATGTTAGGTCGAACTCTTGTAGGGGAAGCGCAGGTTTCATGAAAACAACTCAGAATGTCAAGTTATAATGAAATCTTCATTTTGTGTTAGTTTGTCATGATTTCTTCACGAAAACACGTTTTCCCATAATGGTAGGTTGAACTCTTATAGGGGAAGCGCAGGTTTCATGAAAACAACTCAGAATGTCAAGTTATAATGAAATCTTCATTTTGTGTTAGTTTGTCATGATTTCTTCACGAAAACACGTTTTCCTATAATGGTAGGTTGAACTCTTGTAGGGGAAGCGCAGGTTTCATGAAAACAACTCAGAATGTCAAGTTATAATGAAATCTTCATTTTGTGTTAGTTTGTCATGATTTCTTCACGAAAACACGTTTTCCTATAATGGTAGGTCGAACTCTTGTAGGGGAAGCGCGGGCTTCATGAAAACAACTCAGAATGTCAAGTTATAATGAAATCTTCATTTTGTGTTAGTTTGTCATGATTTCTTCACGAAAACACGTTTTCCTATAATGGTAGGTCGAACTCTTGTAGGGGAAGCGCAGGTTTCATGAAAACAACTCAGAATGTCAAGTTATAATGAAATCTTCATTTTGTGTTAGTTTGTCATGATTTCTTCACGAAAACACGTTTTCCTATAATGGTAGGTCGAACTCTTGTAGGGGAAGCGCAGGTTTCATGAAAACAACTCAGAATGTCAAGTTATAATGAAATCTTCATTTTGTGTTAGTTTGTCATGATTTCTTCACGAAAACACGTTTTCCCATAATGGTAGGTTGAACTCTTATAGGGGAAGCGCAGGTTTCATGAAAACAACTCAGAATGTCAAGTTATAATGAAATCTTCATTTTGTGTTAGTTTGTCATGATTTCTTCACGAAAACACGTTTTCCTATAATGGTAGGTTGAACTCTTGTAGGGGAAGCGCAGGTTTCATGAAAACAACTCAGAATGTCAAGTTATAATGAAATCTTCATTTTGTGTTAGTTTGTCATGATTTCTTCACGAAAACACGTTTTCCTATAATGGTAGGTTGAACTCTTGTAGGGGAAGCGCAGGCTTCATGAAAACAACTCAGAATGTCAAGTTATAATGAAATCTTCATTTTGTGTTAGTTTGTCATGATTTCTTCACGAAAACACGTTTTCCTATAATGGTAGGTTGAACTCTTATAGGGGAAGCGCAGGTTTCATGAAAACAACTCAGAATGTCAAGTTATAATGAAATCTTCATTTTGTGTTAGTTTGTCCTGATTTCTTCACGAAAACACGTTTTCCTATAATGGTAGGTTGAACTCTTGTAGGGGAAGCGCAGGTTTCATGAAAACAACTCAGAATGTCAAGTTATAATGAAATCTTCATTTTGTGTTAGTTTGTCATGATTTCTTCACGAAAACACGTTTTCCTATGATGGTAGGTTGAACTCTTATAGGGGAAGCGCAGGTTTCATGAAAACAACTCAGAATGTCAAGTTATAATGAAATCTTCATTTTGTGTTAGTTTGTCATGATTTCTTCACGAAAACACGTTTTCCTATAATGGTAGGTTGAACTCTTGTAGGGGAAGCGCAGGTTTCATGAAAACAACTCAGAATGTCAAGTTATAATGAAATCTTCATTTTGTGTTAGTTTGTCATGATTTCTTCACGAAAACACGTTTTCCCATAATGGTAGGTTGAACTCTTGTAGGGGAAGCGCAGGTTTCATGAAAACAACTCAGAATGTCAAGTTATAATGAAATCTTCATTTTGTGTTAGTTTGTCATGATTTCTTCACGAAAACACGTTTTCCCATAATGGTAGGTTGAACTCTTGTAGGGGAAGCGCAGGTTTCATGAAAACAACTCAGAATGTCAAGTTATAATGAAATCTTCATTTTGTGTTAGTTTGTCATGATTTCTTCACGAAAACACGTTTTCCTATAATGGTAGGTTGAACTCTTGTAGGGGAAGCGCAGGTTTCATGAAAACAACTCAGAATGTCAAGTTATAATGAAATCTTCATTTTGTGTTAGTTTGTGATGATTTCTTCACGAAAACACGTTTTCCTATAATGGTAGGTTGAACTCTTGTAGGGGAAGCGCAGGTTTCATGAAAACAACTCAGAATGTCAAGTTATAATGAAATCTTCATTTTGTGTTAGTTTGTCATGATTTCTTCACGAAAACACGTTTTCCTATAATGGTAGGTTGAACTCTTATAGGGAAAGCGCAGGTTTCATGAAAACAACTCAGAATGTCAAGTTATAATGAAATCTTCATTTTGTGTTAGTTTGTGATGATTTCTTCACGAAAACACGTTTTCCTATAATGGTAGGTTGAACTCTTGTAGGGGAAGCGCAGGTTTCATGAAAACAATTCAGAATGTCAAGTTATAATGAAATCTTCATTTTGTGTTAGTTTGTCATGATTTCTTCACGAAAACACGTTTTCCTATAATGGTAGGTCGAACTCTTGTAGGGGAAGCGCAGGTTTCATGAAAACAACTCAGAATGTCAAGTTATAATGAAATCTTCATTTTGTGTTAGTTTGTCATGATTTCTTCACGAAAACACGTTTTCCTATAATGGTAGGTTGAACTCTTGTAGGGGAAGCGCAGGTTTCATGAAAACAACTCAGAATGTCAAGTTATAATGAAATCTTCATTTTGTGTTAGTTTGTCATGATTTCTTCACGAAAACACGTTTTCCTATAATGGTAGGTTGAACTCTTGTAGGGGAAGCGCAGGTTTCATGAAAACAACTCAGAATGTCAAGTTATAATGAAATCTTCATTTTGTGTTAGTTTGTCATGATTTCTTCACGAAAACACGTTTTCCTATAATGGTAGGTTGAACTCTTATAGGGGAAGCGCAGGTTTCATGAAAACAACTCAGAATGTCAAGTTATAATGAAATCTTCATTTTGTGTTAGTTTGTCCTGATTTCTTCACGAAAACACGTTTTCCTATAATGGTAGGTTGAACTCTTGTAGGGGAAGCGCAGGTTTCATGAAAACAACTCAGAATGTCAAGTTATAATGAAATCTTCATTTTGTGTTAGTTTGTCATGATTTCTTCACGAAAACACGTTTTCCCATAATGGTAGGTTGAACTCTTATAGGGGAAGCGCAGGTTTCATGAAAACAACTCAGAATGTCAAGTTATAATGAAATCTTCATTTTGTGTTAGTTTGTCATGATTTCTTCACGAAAACACGTTTTCCTATAATGGTAGGTTGAACTCTTGTAGGGGAAGCGCAGGTTTCATGAAAACAACTCAGAATGTCAAGTTATAATGAAATCTTCATTTTGTGTTAGTTTGTCATGATTTCTTCACGAAAACACGTTTTCCTATAATGGTAGGTTGAACTCTTGTAGGGGAAGCGCAGGTTTCATGAAAACAACTCAGAATGTCAAGTTATAATGAAATCTTCATTTTGTGTTAGTTTGTCATGATTTCTTCACGAAAACACGTTTTCCTATAATGGTAGGTTGAACTCTTGTAGGGGAAGCGCAGGTTTCATGAAAACAACTCAGAATGTCAAGTTATAATGAAATCTTCATTTTGTGTTAGTTTGTCATGATTTCTTCACGAAAACACGTTTTCCTATAATGGTAGGTTGAACTCTTGTAGGGGAAGCGCAGGTTTCATGAAAACAACTACAGAATGTCAAGTTATAATGAAATCTTCATTTTGTGTTAGTTTGTCATGATTTCTTCACGAAAACACGTTTTCCCATAATGGTAGGTTGAACTCTTATAGGGGAAGCGCAGGTTTCATGAAAACAACTCAGAATGTCAAGTTATAATGAAATCTTCATTTTGTGTTAGTTTGTCATGATTTCTTCACGAAAACACGTTTTCCTATAATGTTAGGTCGAACTGTTATAGGGGAAGCGCAGGTTTCATGAAATGAACTCAGAATGTCAAGTTATAATGAAATCTTCATTTTGTGTTAGTTTGTCATGATTTCTTCACGAAAACACGTTTTCCTATAATGGTAGGTCGAACTGTTATAGGGGAAGCGCAGGTTTCATGAAATGAACTCAGAATGTCAAGTTATAATGAAATCTTCATTTTGTGTTAGTTTGTCATGATTTCTTCACGAAAACACGTTTTCCTATAATGTTAGGTCGAACTCTTATAGGGGAAGCGCAGGTTTCGTGAAATGAACTCAGAATGTCAAGTTATAATGAAATCTTCATTTTGTGTTAGTTTGTCATGATTTCTTCACGAAAACACGTTTTCCTATAATGTTTCGTTGAACTCTTATAGGGGAAGCGCAGGTTTCATGAAATGAACTCAGAATGTCAAGTTATAATGAAATCTTCATTTTGTATTAGTTTGTCATGATTTCTTCACGAAAACACGTTTTCCCATAATGGTAGGTTGAACTCTTATAGGGGAAGCGCAGGTTTCATGAAAACAACTCAGAATGTCAAGTTATAATGAAATCTTCATTTTGTGTTAGTTTGTCATGATTTCTTCACGAAAACACGTTTTCCTATAATGTTAGGTCGAACTGTTATAGGGGAAGCGCAGGTTTCATGAAATGAACTCAGAATGTCAAGTTATAATGAAATCTTCATTTTGTGTTAGTTTGTCATGATTTCTTCACGAAAACACGTTTTCCTATAATGGTAGGTCGAACTGTTATAGGGGAAGCGCAGGTTTCATGAAATGAACTCAGAATGTCAAGTTATAATGAAATCTTCATTTTGTGTTAGTTTGTCATGATTTCTTCACGAAAACACGTTTTCCTATAATGTTAGGTCAAACTCTTATAGGGGAAGCGCAGGTTTCGTGAAATGAACTCAGAATGTCAAGTTATAATGAAATCTTCATTTTGTGTTAGTTTGTCATGATTTCTTCACGAAAACACGTTTTCCTATAATGTTTCGTTGAACTCTTATAGGGGAAGCGCAGGTTTCATGAAATGAACTCAGAATGTCAAGTTATAATGAAATCTTCATTTTGTGTTAGTTTCTCATGATTTCTTCACGAAAACACGTTTTCCTATAATGGTAGGTCGAACTCTTATAGGGGAAGCGCAGGTTTCATGAAATGAACTCAGAATGTCAAGTTATAATGAAATCTTCATTTTGTGTTAGTTTGTCATGATTTCTTCACGAAAACACGTTTTCCTATAATGTTACGTCGAACTCTTATAGGGGACGCGCAGGTTTCATGAAATGAACTCAGAATGTCAAGTTATAATGAAATCTTCATTTTGTGTTAGTTTGTCATGATTTCATCACGAAAACACGTTTTCCTATAATGGTAGGTCGAACTCTTATAGGGGAAGCGCAGGTTTCATGAAATGAACTCAGAATGTCAAGTTATAATGAAATCTTCATTTTGTGTTCGTTTGTCATGATTTCTTCACGAAAACACGTTTTCCTATAATGTTACGTCGAACTCTTATAGGGGAAGCGCAGGTTTCATGAAATGAACTCAGAATGTAAAGTTATAATGAAATCTTCATTTTGTGTTAGTTTGTCATGATTTCTTCACGAAAACACGTTTTCCTATAATGTTACGTCGAACTCTTATAGGGGAAGCGCAGGTTTCATGAAATGAACTCAGAATGTCAAGTTATAATGAAATCTTCATTTTGTGTTAGTTTGTCATGATTTCTTCACGAAAACACGTTTTCCTATAATGTTAGGTCGAACTGTTATAGGGGAAGCGCAGGTTTCATGAAATGAACTCAGAATGTCAAGTTATAATGAAATCTTCATTTTGTGTTAGTTTGTCATGATTTCTTCACGAAAACACGTTTTCCTATAATGTTAGGTCGAACTCTTATAGGGGAAGCGCAGGTTTCGTGAAATGAACTCAGAATGTCAAGTTATAATGAAATCTTCATTTTGTGTTAGTTTGTCATGATTTCTTCACGAAAACACGTTTTCCTATAATGGTAGGTTGAACTCTTGTAGGGGAAGCGCAGGTTTCATGAAAACAACTCAGAATGTCAAGTTATAATGAAATCTTCATTTTGTGTTAGTTTGTCATGATTTCTTCACGAAAACACGTTTTCCTATAATGGTAGGTTGAACTCTTGTAGGGGAAGCGCAGGTTTCATGAAAACAACTCAGAATGTCAAGTTATAATGAAATCTTCATTTTGTGTTAGTTTGTCATGATTTCTTCACGAAAACACGTTTTCCTATAATGGTAGGTTGAACTCTTATAGGGGAAGCGCAGGTTTCATGAAAACAACTCAGAATGTCAAGTTATAATGAAATCTTCATTTTGTGTTAGTTTGTCATGATTTCTTCACGAAAACACGTTTTCCCATAATGGTAGGTTGAACTCTTATAGGGGAAGCGCAGGTTTCATGAAAACAACTCAGAATGTCAAGTTATAATGAAATCTTCATTTTGTGTTAGTTTGTCATGATTTCTTCACGAAAACACGTTTTCCTATAATGGTAGGTTGAACTCTTGTAGGGGAAGCGCAGGTTTCATGAAAACAACTCAGAATGTCAAGTTATAATGAAATCTTCATTTTGTGTTAGTTTGTCATGATTTCTTCACGAAAACACGTTTTCCTATAATGGTAGGTTGAACTCTTGTAGGGGAAGCGCAGGTTTCATGAAAACAACTCAGAATGTCAAGTTATAATGAAATCTTCATTTTGTGTTAGTTTGTCATGATTTCTTCACGAAAACACGTTTTCCCATAATGGTAGGTTGAACTCTTATAGGGGAAGCGCAGGTTTCATGAAAACAACTCAGAATGTCAAGTTATAATGAAATCTTCATTTTGTGTTAGTTTGTACTGATTTCTTCACGAAAACACGTTTTCCTATAATGGTAGGTTGAACTCTTGTAGGGGAAGCGCAGGTTTCATGAAAACAACTCAGAATGTCAAGTTATAATGAAATCTTCATTTTGTGTTAGTTTGTCATGATTTCTTCACGAAAACACGTTTTCCCATAATGGTAGGTTGAACTCTTATAGGGGAAGCGCAGGTTTCATGAAAACAACTCAGAATGTCAAGTTATAATGAAATCTTCATTTTGTGTTAGTTTGTCATGATTTCTTCACGAAAACACGTTTTCCTATAATGGTAGGTTGAACTCTTGTAGGGGAAGCGCAGGTTTCATGAAAACAACTCAGAATGTCAAGTTATAATGAAATCTTCATTTTGTGTTAGTTTGTCATGATTTCTTCACGAAAACACGTTTTCCTATAATGGTAGGTTGAACTCTTGTAGGGGAAGCGCAGGTTTCATGAAAACAACTCAGAATGTCAAGTTATAATGAAATCTTCATTTTGTGTTAGTTTGTCATGATTTCTTCACGAAAACACGTTTTCCTATAATGGTAGGTTGAACACTTATAGGGGAAGCGCAGGTTTCATGAAAACAACTCAGAATGTCAAGTTATAATGAAATCTTCATTTTGTGTTAGTTTGTCATGATTTCTTCACGAAAACACGTTTTCCTATAATGGTAGGTTGAACTCTTGTAGGGGAAGCGCAGGTTTCATGAAAACAACTCAGAATGTCAAGTTATAATGAAATCTTCATTTTGTGTTAGTTTGTCATGATTTCTTCACGAAAACACGTTTTCCTATAATGGTAGGTTGAACTCTTGTAGGGGAAGCGCAGGTTTCATGAAAACAACTCAGAATGTCAAGTTATAATGAAATCTTCATTTTGTGTTAGTTTGTCATGATTTCTTCACGAAAACACGTTTTCCTATAATGGTAGGTTGAACTCTTGTAGGGGAAGCGCAGGTTTCATGAAAACAACTCAGAATGTCAAGTTATAATGAAATCTTCATTTTGTGTTAGTTTGTCACGATTTCTTCACGAATCACGTTTTCCTATAATGGTAGGTTGAACTCTTATAGGGGAAGCGCAGGTTTCATGAAAACAACTCAGAATGTCAAGTTATAATGAAATCTTCATTTTGTGTTAGTTTGTCATGATTTCTTCACGAAAACACGTTTTCCTATAATGGTAGGTCGAACTCTTGTAGGGGAAGCGCAGGTTTCATGAAAACAACTCAGAATGTCAAGTTATAATGAAATCTTCATTTTGTGTTAGTTTGTCATGATTTCTTCACGAAAACACGTTTTCCTATAATGGTAGGTTGAACTCTGGTAGGGGAAGCGCAGGTTTCATGAAAACAACTCAGAATGTCAAGTTATAATGAAATCTTCATTTTGTGTTAGTTTGTCATGATTTCTTCACGAAAAGACGTTTTCCTATAATGGTAGGTTGAACTCTTGTAGGGGAAGCGCAGGTTTCATGAAAACAACTCAGAATGTCAAGTTATAATGAAATCTTCATTTTGTGTTAGTTTGTCATGATTTCTTCACGAAAACACGTTTTCCCATAATGGTAGGTTGAACTCTTATAGGGGAAGCGCAGGTTTCATGAAAACAACTCAGAATGTCAAGTTATAATGAAATCTTCATTTTGTGTTAGTTTGTCATGATTTCTTCACGAAAACACGTTTTCCTATAATGGTAGGTTGAACTCTTGTAGGGGAAGCGCAGGTTTCATGAAAACAACTCAGAATGTCAAGTTATAATGAAATCTTCATTTTGTGTTAGTTTGTCATGATTTCTTCACGAAAACACGTTTTCCTATAATGGTAGGTTGAACTCTTATAGGGGAAGCGCAGGTTTCATGAAAACAACTCAGAATGTCAAGTTATAATGAAATCTTCATTTTGTGTTAGTTTGTCATGATTTCTTCACGAAAACACGTTTTCCTATAATGGTAGGTTGAACTCTTGTAGGGGAAGCGCAGGTTTCATGAAAACAACTCAGAATGTCAAGTTATAATGAAATCTTCATTTTGTGTTAGTTTGTCATGATTTCTTCACGAAAACACGTTTTCCCATAATGGTAGGTTGAACTCTTGTAGGGGAAGCGCAGGTTTCATGAAAACAACTCAGAATGTCAAGTTATAATGAAATCTTCATTTTGTGTTAGTTTGTCATGATTTCTTCACGAAAACACGTTTTCCCATAATGGTAGGTTGAACTCTTGTAGGGGAAGCGCAGGTTTCATGAAAACAACTCAGAATGTCAAGTTATAATGAAATCTTCATTTTGTGTTAGTTTGTCATGATTTCTTCACGAAAACACGTTTTCCCATAATGGTAGGTTGAACTCTTTTAGGGGAAGCGCAGGTTTCATGAAAACAACTCAGAATGTCAAGTTATAATGAAATCTTCATTTTGTGTTAGTTTGTCATGATTTCTTCACGAAAACACGTTTTCCTATAATGGTAGGTTGAACTCTTGTAGGGGAAGCGCAGGTTTCATGAAAACAACTCAGAATGTCAAGTTATAATGAAATCTTCATTTTGTGTTAGTTTGTCATGATTTCTTCACGAAAACACGTTTTCCTATAATGGTAGGTTGAACTCTTATAGGGGAAGCGCAGGTTTCATGAAAACAACTCAGAATGTCAAGTTATAATAAAATCTTCATTTTGTGTTAGTTTGTCATGATTTCTTCACGAAAACACGTTTTCCCATAATGGTAGGTTGAACTCTTGTAGGGGAAGCGCAGGTTTCATGAAAACAACTCAGAATGTCAAGTTATAATGAAATCTTCATTTTGTGTTAGTTTGTCATGATTTCTTCACGAAAACACGTTTTCCCATAATGGTAGGTTGAACTCTTATAGGGGAAGCGCAGGTTTCATGAAAACACCTCAGAATGTCAAGTTATAATGAAATCTTCATTTTGTGTTAGTTTGTCATGATTTCTTCACGAAAACACGTTTTCCTATAATGGTAGGTTGAACTCTTGTAGGGGAAGCGCAGGTTTCATGAAAACAACTCAGAATGTCAAGTTATAATGAAATCTTCATTTTGTGTTAGTTTGTCATGATTTCTTCACGAAAACACGTTTTCCTATAATGGTAGGTTGAACTCTTGTAGGGGAAGCGCAGGTTTCATGAAAACAACTCAGAATGTCAAGTTATAATGAAATCTTCATTTTGTGTTAGTTTGTCATGATTTCTTCACGAAAACACGTTTTCCTATAATGGTAGGTTGAACTCTTGTAGGGGAAGCGCAGGTTTCATGAAAACAACTCAGAATGTCAAGTTATAATGAAATCTTCATTTTGTGTTAGTTTGTCATGATTTCTTCACGAAAACACGTTTTCCTATAATGGTAGGTTGAACTCTTGTAGGGGAAGCGCAGGTTTCATGAAAACAACTCAGAATGTCAAGTTATAATGAAATCTTCATTTTGTGTTAGTTTGTCATGATTTCTTCACGAAAACACGTTTTCCCATAATGGTAGGTTGAACTCTTGTAGGGGAAGCGCAGGTTTCATGAAAACAACTCAGAATGTCAAGTTATAATAAAATCTTCATTTTGTGTTAGTTTGTCATGACTTCTTCACGAAAACACGTTTTCCCATAATGGTAGGTTGAACTCTTGTAGGGGAAGTGCAGGTTTCATGAAAACAACTCAGAATGTCAAATTATAATGAAATCTTCATTTTGTGTTAGTTTGTCATGATTTCTTCACGAAAAGACGTTTTCCCATAATGGTAGGTTGAACTCTTATAGGGGAAGCGCAGGTTTCATGAAAACAACTCAGAATGTCAAGTTATAATGAAATCTTCATTTTGTGTTAGTTTGTCATGATTTCTTCACGAAAAGACGTTTTCCCATAATGGTAGGTTGAACTCTTATTGGGGAAGCGCAGGTTTCATGAAAACAACTCAGAATGTCAAGTTATAATGAAATCTTCATTTTGTGTTAGTTTGTCATGATTTCTTCACGAAAACACGTTTTCCTATAATGGTAGGTTGAACTCTTGTAGGGGAAGCGCAGGTTTCATGAAAACAACTCAGAATGTCAAGTTATAATGAAATCTTCATTTTGTGTTAGTTTGTCATGATTTCTTCACGAAAACACGTTTTCCTATAATGGTAGGTTGAACTCTTGTAGGGGAAGCGCAGGTTTCATGAAAACAACTCAGAATGTCAAGTTATAATGAAATCTTCATTTTGTGTTAGTTTGTCATGATTTCTTCACGAAAACACGTTTTCCCATAATGGTAGGTTGAACTCTTATAGGGGAAGCGCAGGTTTCATGAAAACAACTCAGAATGTCAAGTTATAATGAAATCTTCATGTTGTGTTAGTTTGTCATGATTTCTTCACGAAAACACGTTTTCCTATAATGGTAGGTTGAACTCTTGTAGGGGAAGCGCAGGTTTCATGAAAACAACTCAGAATGTCAAGTTATAATGAAATCTTCATTTTGTGTTAGTTTGTCATGATTTCTTCACGAAAACACGTTTTCCTATAATGTTAGGTTGAACTCTTGTAGGGGAAGCGCAGGTTTCATGAAAACAACTCAGAATGTCAAGTTATAATGAAATCTTCATTTTGTGTTAGTTTGTCATGATTTCTTCACGAAAACACGTTTTCCTATAATGGTAGGTTGAACTCTTGTAGGGGAAGCGCAGGTTTCATGAAAACAACTCAGAATGTCAAGTTATAATGAAATCTTCATTTTGTGTTAGTTTGTCATGATTACTTCACGAAAACACGTTTTCCTATAATGGTAGGTTGAACTCTTGTAGGGGAAGCGCAGGTTTCATGAAAACAACTCAGAATGTCAAGTTATAATGAAATCTTCATTTTGTGTTAGTTTGTCATGATTTCTTCACGAAAACACGTTTTCCTATAATGTTAGGTTGAACTCTTGTAGGGGAAGCGCAGGTTTCATGAAAACAACTCAGAATGTCAAGTTATAATGAAATCTTCATTTTGTGTTAGTTTGTCATGATTTCTTCACGAAAACACGTTTTCCTATAATGGTAGGTTGAACTCTTGTAGGGGAAGCGCAGGTTTCATGAAAACAACTCAGAATGTCAAGTTATAATGAAATCTTCATTTTGTGTTAGTTTGTCATGATTACTTCACGAAAACACGTTTTCCTATAATGGTAGGTTGAACTCTTGTAGGGGAAGCGCAGGTTTCATGAAAACAACTCAGAATGTCAAGTTATAATGAAATCTTCATTTTGTGTTAGTTTGTCATGATTTCTTCACGAAAACACGTTTTCCTACAATGGTAGGTTGAACTCATGTAGGGGAAGCGCAGGTTTCATGAAAACAACTCAGAATGTCAAGTTATAATGAAATCTTCATTTTGTGTTAGTTTGTCATGATTTCTTCACGAAAACACGTTTTCCTATAATGTTAGGTTGAACTCTTGTAGGGGATGCGCAGGTTTCATGAAAACAACTCAGAATGTCAAGTTATAATGAAATCTTCATTTTGTGTTAGTTTGTCATGATTTCTTCACGAAAACACGTTTTCCTATAATGGTAGGTCGAACTCTTGTAGGGGAAGCGCAGGTTTCATGAAAACAACTCAGAATGTCAAGTTATAATGAAATCTTCATTTTGTGTTAGTTTGTCATGATTTCTTCACGAAAACACGTTTTCCTATAATGGTAGGTCGAACTCTTGTAGGGGAAGCGCAGGTTTCATGAAAACAACTCAGAATGTCAAGTTATAATGAAATCTTCATTTTGTGTTAGTTTGTCATGATTTCTTCACGAAAACACGTTTTCCCATAATGGTAGGTTGAACTCTTATAGGGGAAGCGCAGGTTTCATGAAAACAACTCAGAATGTCAAGTTATAATGAAATCTTCATTTTGTGTTAGTTTGTCATGATTTCTTCACGAAAACACGTTTTCCTATAATGGTAGGTTGAACTCTTGTAGGGGAAGCGCAGGTTTCATGAAAACAACTCAGAATGTCAAGTTATAATGAAATCTTCATTTTGTGTTAGTTTGTCATGATTTCTTCACGAAAACACGTTTTCCTATAATGGTAGGTTGAACTCTTGTAGGGGAAGCGCAGGTTTCATGAAAACAACTCAGAATGTCAAGTTATAATGAAATCTTCATTTTGTGTTAGTTTGTCATGATTTCTTCACGAAAACACGTTTTCCTATAATGGTAGGTTGAACTCTTATAGGGGAAGCGCAGGTTTCATGAAAACAACTCAGAATGTCAAGTTATAATAAAATCTTCATTTTGTGTTAGTTTGTCATGATTTCTTCACGAAAACACGTTTTCCCATAATGGTAGGTTGAACTCTTGTAGGGGAAGCGCAGGTTTCATGAAAACAACTCAGAATGTCAAGTTATAATGAAATCTTCATTTTGTGTTAGTTTGTCATGATTTCTTCACGAAAACACGTTTTCCCATAATGGTAGGTTGAACTCTTATAGGGGAAGCGCAGGTTTCATGAAAACACCTCAGAATGTCAAGTTATAATGAAATCTTCATTTTGTGTTAGTTTGTCATGATTTCTTCACGAAAACACGTTTTCCTATAATGGTAGGTTGAACTCTTGTAGGGGAAGCGCAGGTTTCATGAAAACAACTCAGAATGTCAAGTTATAATGAAATCTTCATTTTGTGTTAGTTTGTCATGATTTCTTCACGAAAACACGTTTTCCTATAATGGTAGGTTGAACTCTTGTAGGGGAAGCGCAGGTTTCATGAAAACAACTCAGAATGTCAAGTTATAATGAAATCTTCATTTTGTGTTAGTTTGTCATGATTTCTTCACGAAAACACGTTTTCCTATAATGGTAGGTTGAACTCTTGTAGGGGAAGCGCAGGTTTCATGAAAACAACTCAGAATGTCAAGTTATAATGAAATCTTCATTTTGTGTTAGTTTGTCATGATTTCTTCACGAAAACACGTTTTCCTATAATGGTAGGTTGAACTCTTGTAGGGGAAGCGCAGGTTTCATGAAAACAACTCAGAATGTCAAGTTATAATGAAATCTTCATTTTGTGTTAGTTTGTCATGATTTCTTCACGAAAACACGTTTTCCCATAATGGTAGGTTGAACTCTTGTAGGGGAAGCGCAGGTTTCATGAAAACAACTCAGAATGTCAAGTTATAATAAAATCTTCATTTTGTGTTAGTTTGTCATGACTTCTTCACGAAAACACGTTTTCCCATAATGGTAGGTTGAACTCTTGTAGGGGAAGTGCAGGTTTCATGAAAACAACTCAGAATGTCAAATTATAATGAAATCTTCATTTTGTGTTAGTTTGTCATGATTTCTTCACGAAAAGACGTTTTCCCATAATGGTAGGTTGAACTCTTATAGGGGAAGCGCAGGTTTCATGAAAACAACTCAGAATGTCAAGTTATAATGAAATCTTCATTTTGTGTTAGTTTGTCATGATTTCTTCACGAAAAGACGTTTTCCCATAATGGTAGGTTGAACTCTTATTGGGGAAGCGCAGGTTTCATGAAAACAACTCAGAATGTCAAGTTATAATGAAATCTTCATTTTGTGTTAGTTTGTCATGATTTCTTCACGAAAACACGTTTTCCTATAATGGTAGGTTGAACTCTTGTAGGGGAAGCGCAGGTTTCATGAAAACAACTCAGAATGTCAAGTTATAATGAAATCTTCATTTTGTGTTAGTTTGTCATGATTTCTTCACGAAAACACGTTTTCCTATAATGGTAGGTTGAACTCTTGTAGGGGAAGCGCAGGTTTCATGAAAACAACTCAGAATGTCAAGTTATAATGAAATCTTCATTTTGTGTTAGTTTGTCATGATTTCTTCACGAAAACACGTTTTCCCATAATGGTAGGTTGAACTCTTATAGGGGAAGCGCAGGTTTCATGAAAACAACTCAGAATGTCAAGTTATAATGAAATCTTCATGTTGTGTTAGTTTGTCATGATTTCTTCACGAAAACACGTTTTCCTATAATGGTAGGTTGAACTCTTGTAGGGGAAGCGCAGGTTTCATGAAAACAACTCAGAATGTCAAGTTATAATGAAATCTTCATTTTGTGTTAGTTTGTCATGATTTCTTCACGAAAACACGTTTTCCTATAATGTTAGGTTGAACTCTTGTAGGGGAAGCGCAGGTTTCATGAAAACAACTCAGAATGTCAAGTTATAATGAAATCTTCATTTTGTGTTAGTTTGTCATGATTTCTTCACGAAAACACGTTTTCCTATAATGGTAGGTTGAACTCTTGTAGGGGAAGCGCAGGTTTCATGAAAACAACTCAGAATGTCAAGTTATAATGAAATCTTCATTTTGTGTTAGTTTGTCATGATTACTTCACGAAAACACGTTTTCCTATAATGGTAGGTTGAACTCTTGTAGGGGAAGCGCAGGTTTCATGAAAACAACTCAGAATGTCAAGTTATAATGAAATCTTCATTTTGTGTTAGTTTGTCATGATTTCTTCACGAAAACACGTTTTCCTATAATGTTAGGTTGAACTCTTGTAGGGGAAGCGCAGGTTTCATGAAAACAACTCAGAATGTCAAGTTATAATGAAATCTTCATTTTGTGTTAGTTTGTCATGATTTCTTCACGAAAACACGTTTTCCTATAATGGTAGGTTGAACTCTTGTAGGGGAAGCGCAGGTTTCATGAAAACAACTCAGAATGTCAAGTTATAATGAAATCTTCATTTTGTGTTAGTTTGTCATGATTACTTCACGAAAACACGTTTTCCTATAATGGTAGGTTGAACTCTTGTAGGGGAAGCGCAGGTTTCATGAAAACAACTCAGAATGTCAAGTTATAATGAAATCTTCATTTTGTGTTAGTTTGTCATGATTTCTTCACGAAAACACGTTTTCCTACAATGGTAGGTTGAACTCATGTAGGGGAAGCGCAGGTTTCATGAAAACAACTCAGAATGTCAAGTTATAATGAAATCTTCATTTTGTGTTAGTTTGTCATGATTTCTTCACGAAAACACGTTTTCCTATAATGTTAGGTTGAACTCTTGTAGGGGATGCGCAGGTTTCATGAAAACAACTCAGAATGTCAAGTTATAATGAAATCTTCATTTTGTGTTAGTTTGTCATGATTTCTTCACGAAAACACGTTTTCCTATAATGGTAGGTCGAACTCTTGTAGGGGAAGCGCAGGTTTCATGAAAACAACTCAGAATGTCAAGTTATAATGAAATCTTCATTTTGTGTTAGTTTGTCATGATTTCTTCACGAAAACACGTTTTCCTATAATGGTAGGTCGAACTCTTGTAGGGGAAGCGCAGGTTTCATGAAAACAACTCAGAATGTCAAGTTATAATGAAATCTTCATTTTGTGTTAGTTTGTCATGATTTCTTCACGAAAACACGTTTTCCCATAATGGTAGGTTGAACTCTTATAGGGGAAGCGCAGGTTTCATGAAAACAACTCAGAATGTCAAGTTATAATGAAATCTTCATTTTGTGTTAGTTTGTCATGATTTCTTCACGAAAACACGTTTTCCTATAATGGTAGGTTGAACTCTTGTAGGGGAAGCGCAGGTTTCATGAAAACAACTCAGAATGTCAAGTTATAATGAAATCTTCATTTTGTGTTAGTTTGTCATGATTTCTTCACGAAAACACGTTTTCCTATAATGGTAGGTTGAACTCTTGTAGGGGAAGCGCAGGCTTCATGAAAACAACTCAGAATGTCAAGTTATAATGAAATCTTCATTTTGTGTTAGTTTGTCATGATTTCTTCACGAAAACACGTTTTCCTATAATGGTAGGTTGAACTCTTGTAGGGGAAGCGCAGGTTTCATGAAAACAACTCAGAATGTCAAGTTATAATGAAATCTTCATTTTGTGTTAGTTTGTCATGATTACTTCACGAAAACACGTTTTCCTATAATGGTAGGTTGAACTCTTGTAGGGGAAGCGCAGGTTTCATGAAAACAACTCAGAATGTCAAGTTATAATGAAATCTTCATTTTGTGTTAGTTTGTCATGATTTCTTCACGAAAACACGTTTTCCTATAATGGTAGGTTGAACTCTTGTAGGGGAAGCGCAGGTTTCATGAAAACAACTCAGAATGTCAAGTTATAATGAAATCTTCATTTTGTATTAGTTTGTCATGATTTCTTCACGAAAACACGTTTTCCTATGATGGTAGGTTGAACTCTTGTAGGGGATGCGCAGGTTTCATGAAAACAACTCAGAATGTCAAGTTATAATGAAATCTTCATTTTGTGTTAGTTTGTCATGATTTCTTCACGAGAACACGTTTTCCCATAATGGTAGGTCGAACTCTTATAGGGGAAGCGCAGGTTTCATGAAAACAACTCAGAATGTCAAGTTATAATGAAATCTTCATTTTGTGTTAGTTTGTCATGATTTCTTCACGAAAACACGTTTTCCTATAATGGTAGGTCGAACTCTTGTAGGGGAAGCGCAGGTTTCATGAAAACAACTCAGAATGTCAAGTTATAATGAAATCTTCATTTTGTGTTAGTTTGTCATGATTTCTTCACGAAAACACGTTTTCCCATAATGGTAGGTTGAACTCTTATAGGGGAAGCGCAGGTTTCATGAAAACAACTCAGAATGTCAAGTTATAATGAAATCTTCATTTTGTGTTAGTTTGTCATGATTTCTTCACGAAAACACGTTTTCCTATAATGGTAGGTTGAACTCTTGTAGGGGAAGCGCAGGTTTCATGAAAACAACTCAGAATGTCAAGTTATAATGAAATCTTCATTTTGTGTTAGTTTGTCATGATTTCTTCACGAAAACACGTTTTCCTATAATGGTAGGTTGAACTCTTGTAGGGGAAGCGCAGGCTTCATGAAAACAACTCAGAATGTCAAGTTATAATGAAATCTTCATTTTGTGTTAGTTTGTCATGATTTCTTCACGAAAACACGTTTTCCTATAATGGTAGGTTGAACTCTGATAGGGGAAGCGCAGGTTTCATGAAAACAACTCAGAATGTCAAGTTATAATGAAATCTTCATTTTGTGTTAGTTTGTCCTGATTTCTTCACGAAAACACGTTTTCCTATAATGGTAGGTTGAACTCTTGTAGGGGAAGCGCAGGTTTCATGAAAACAACTCAGAATGTCAAGTTATAATGAAATCTTCATTTTGTGTTAGTTTGTCATGATTTCTTCACGAAAACACGTTTTCCTATAATGGTAGGTTGAACTCTTGTAGGGGAAGCGCAGGTTTCATGAAAACAACTCAGAATGTCAAGTTATAATGAAATCTTCATTTTGTATTAGTTTGTCATGATTTCTTCACGAAAACACGTTTTCCTATGATGGTAGGTTGAACTCTTATAGGGGAAGCGCAGGTTTCATGAAAACAACTCAGAATGTCAAGTTATAATGAAATCTTCATTTTGTGTTAGTTTGTCATGATTTCTTCACGAGAACACGTTTTCCCATAATGGTAGGTTGAACTCTTATAGGGGAAGCGCAGGTTTCATGAAAACAACTCAGAATGTCAAGTTATAATGAAATCTTCATTTTGTGTTAGTTTGTCATGATTTCTTCACGAAAACACGTTTTCCCATAATGGTAGGTTGAACTCTTGTAGGGGAAGCGCAGGTTTCATGAAAACAACTCAGAATGTCAAGTTATAATGAAATCTTCATTTTGTGTTAGTTTGTCATGATTTCTTCACGAAAACACGTTTTCCTATAATGGTAGGTTGAACTCTTATAGGGGAAGCGCAGGTTTCATGAAAACAACTCAGAATGTCAAGTTATAATGAAATCTTCATTTTGTGTTAGTTTGTCATGATTTCTTTACGAAAACACGTTTTCCTATAATGGTAGGTTGAACTCTTGTAGGGGAAGCGCAGGTTTCATGAAAACAACTCAGAATGTCAAGTTATAATGAAATCTTCATTTTGTGTTAGTTTGTCATGATTTCTTCACGAAAACACGTTTTCCTATAATGGTAGGTTGAACTGTTGAAGGGGAAGCGCAGGTTTCATGAAAACAATTCAGAATGTCAAGTTATAATGAAATCTTCATTTTGTGTTAGTTTGTCATGATTTCTTCACGAAAACACGTTTTCCCATAATGGTAGGTTGAACTCTTGTAGGGGAAGCGCAGGTTTCATGAAAACAACTCAGAATGTCAAGTTATAATGAAATCTTCATTTTGTGTTAGTTTGTCATGATTTCTTCACGAAAACACGTTTTCCCATAATGGTAGGTTGAACTCTTGTAGGGGAAGCGCAGGTTTCATGAAAACAACTCAGAATGTCAAGTTATAATGAAATCTTCATTTTGTGTTAGTTTGTCATGATTTCTTCACGAAAACACGTTTTCCCATAATGGTAGGTTGAACTCTTATAGGGGAAGCGCAGGTTTCATGAAAACAACTCAGAATGTCAAGTTATAATGAAATCTTCATTTTGTGTTAGTTTGTCATGATTTCTTTACGAAAACACGTTTTCCCATAATGGTAGGTTGAACTCTTGTAGGGGAAGCGCAGGTTTCATGAAAACAACTCAGAATGTCAAGTTATAATGAAATCTTCATTTTGTGTTAGTTTGTCATGATTTCTTCACGAAAACACGTTTTCCTATAATGGTAGGTTGAACTGTTGTAGGGGAAGCGCAGGTTTCATGAAAACAATTCAGAATGTCAAGTTATAATGAAATCTTCATTTTGTGTTAGTTTGTCATGATTTCTTCACGAAAACACGTTTTCCCATAATGGTAGGTTGAACTCTTGTAGGGGAAGCGCAGGTTTCATGAAAACAACTCAGAATGTCAAGTTATAATGAAATCTTCATTTTGTGTTAGTTTGTCATGATTTCTTCACGAAAACACGTTTTCCCATAATGGTAGGTTGAACTCTTGTAGGGGAAGCGCAGGTTTCATGAAAACAACTCAGAATGTCAAGTTATAATGAAATCTTCATTTTGTGTTAGTTTGTCATGATTTCTTCACGAAAACACGTTTTCCCATAATGGTAGGTTGAACTCTTATAGGGGAAGCGCAGGTTTCATGAAAACAACTCAGAATGTCAAGTTATAATGAAATCTTCATTTTGTGTTAGTTTGTCATGATTTCTTCACGAAAACACGTTTTCCTATAATGGTAGGTTGAACTCTTGTAGGGGAAGCGCAGGTTTCATGAAAACAACTCAGAATGTCAAGTTATAATGAAATCTTCATTTTGTGTTAGTTTGTCATGATTTCTTCACGAGAACACGTTTTCCCATAATGGTAGGTTGAACTCTTGTAGGGGAAGCGCAGGTTTCATGAAAACAACTCAGAATGTCAAGTTATAATGAAATCTTCATTTTGTGTTAGTTTGTCATGATTTCTTCACGAAAACACGTTTTCCTATAATGGTAGGTTGAACTCTTATAGGGGAAGCGCAGGTTTCATGAAAACAACTCAGAATGTCAAGTTATAATGAAATCTTCATTTTGTGTTAGTTTGTCATGATTTCTTCACGAAAACACGTTTTCCTATAATGGTAGGTTGAACTCTTGTAGGGGAAGCGCAGGTTTCATGAAAACAACTCAGAATGTCAAGTTATAATGAAATCTTCATTTTGTGTTAGTTTGTCATGATTTCTTCACGAGAACACGTTTTCCCATAATGGTAGGTTGAACTCTTATAGGGGAAGCGCAGGTTTCATGAAAACAACTCAGAATGTCAAGTTATAATGAAATCTTCATTTTGTGTTAGTTTGTCATGATTTCTTCACGAAAACACGTTTTCCTATAATGGTAGGTTGAACTCTTGTAGGGGAAGCGCAGGTTTCATGAAAACAACTCAGAATGTCAAGTTATAATGAAATCTTCATTTTGTGTTAGTTTGTCATGATTTCTTCACGAAAACACGTTTTCCTATAATGGTAGGTTGAACTCTCATAGGGGAAGCGCAGGTTTCATGAAAACAACTCAGAATGTCAAGTTATAATGAAATCTTCATTTTGTGTTAGTTTGTCATGATTTCTTCACGAAAAGACGTTTTCCTATAATGGTAGGTTGAACTCTCGTAGGGGAAGCGCAGGTTTCATGAAAACAACTCAGAATGTCAAGTTATAATGAAATCTTCATTTTGTGTTGGTTTGTCATGATTTCTTCACGAAAACACGTTTTCCTATAATGGTAGGTTGAACTCTTGTAGGGGAAGCGCAGGTTTCATGAAAACAACTCAGAATGTCAAGTTATAATGAAATCTTCATTTTGTGTTAGTTTGTCATGATTTCTTCACGAAAACATGTTTTCCTATAATGGTAGGTTGAACTCTCGTAGGGGAAGCGCAGGTTTCATGAAAACAACTCAGAATGTCAAGTTATAATGAAATCTTCATTTTGTGTTAGTTTGTCATGATTTCTTCACGAAAACACGTTTTCCTATAATGGTAGGTTGAACTCTCGTAGGGGAAGCGCAGGTTTCATGAAAACAACTCAGAATGTCAAGTTATAATGAAATCTTCATTTTGTGTTAGTTTGTCATGATTTCTTCACGAAAACACGTTTTCCTATAATGGTAGGTTGAACTCTCGTAGGGGAAGCGCAGGTTTCATGAAAACAACTCAGAATGTCAAGTTATAATGAAATCTTCATTTTGTGTTAGTTTGTCATGATTTCTTCACGAAAACACGTTTTCCTATAATGGTAGGTTGAACTCTCGTAGGGGAAGCGCAGGTTTCATGAAAACAACTCAGAATGTCAAGTTATAATGAAATCTTCATTTTGTGTTAGTTTGTCATGATTTCTTCACGAAAACACGTTTTCCCATAATGGTAGGTTGAACTCTCGTAGGGGAAGCGCAGGTTTCATGAAAACAACTCAGAATGTCAAGTTATAATGAAATCTTCATTTTGTGTTAGTTTGTCATGATTTCTTCACGAAAACACGTTTTCCTATAATGGTAGGTTGAACTCTTGTAGGGGAAGCGCAGGTTTCATGAAAACAACTCAGAATGTCAAGTTATAATGAAATCTTCATTTTGTGTTAGTTTGTCATGATTTCTTCACGAAAAGACGTTTTCCTATAATGGTAGGTTGAACTCTTGTAGGGGAAGCGCAGGTTTCATGAAAACAACTCAGAATGTCAAGTTATAATGAAATCTTCATTTTGTGTTAGTTTGTCATGATTTCTTCACGAAAAACACGTTTTCCCATAATGGTAGGTTGAACTCTTGTAGGGGAAGCGCAGGTTTCATGAAAACAACTCAGAATGTCAAGTTATAATGAAATCTTCATTTTGTGTTAGTTTGTCATGATTTCTTCACGAAAAACACGTTTTCCCATAATGGTAGGTTGAACTCTTGTAGGGGAAGCGCAGGTTTCATGAAAACAACTCAGAATGTCAAGTTATAATGAAATCTTCATTTTGTGTTAGTTTGTCATGATTTCTTCACGAAAACACGTTTTCCTATAATGGTAGGTTGAACTCTTGTAGGGGAAGCGCAGGTTTCATGAAAACAACTCAGAATGTCAAGTTATAATGAAATCTTCATTTTGTGTTAGTTTGTCATGATTTCTTCACGAAAACACGTTTTCCTATAATGGTAGGTTGAACTCTTGTAGGGGAAGCGCAGGTTTCATGAAAACAACTCAGAATGTCAAGTTATAATGAAATCTTCATTTTGTGTTAGTTTGTCATGATTTCTTCACGAAAACACGTTTTCCTATAATGGTAGGTTGAACTCTTGTAGGGGAAGCGCAGGTTTCATGAAAACAACTCAGAATGTCAAGTTATAATGAAATCTTCATTTTGTGTTAGTTTGTCATGATTTCTTCACGAAAACACGTTTTCCTATAATGGTAGGTTGAACTCTCATAGGGGAAGCGCAGGTTTCATGAAAACAACTCAGAATGTCAAGTTATAATGAAATCTTCATTTTGTGTTAGTTTGTCATGATTTCTTCACGAAAACACGTTTTCCTATAATGGTAGGTTGAACTCTTGTAGGGGAAGCGCAGGTTTCATGAAAACAACTCAGAATGTCAAGTTATAATGAAATCTTCATTTTGTGTTAGTTTGTCATGATTTCTTCACGAAAACACGTTTTCCTATAATGGTAGGTTGAACTCTTGTAGGGGAAGCGCAGGTTTCATGAAAACAACTCAGAATGTCAAGTTATAATGAAATCTTCATTTTGTGTTAGTTTGTCATAATTTCTTCACGAAAACACGTTTTCCCATAATG
Organism: Paramormyrops kingsleyae; assembly: GCF_048594095.1. Taxonomy (NCBI): domain Eukaryota; kingdom Metazoa; phylum Chordata; class Actinopteri; order Osteoglossiformes; family Mormyridae; genus Paramormyrops; species Paramormyrops kingsleyae. The sequence goes on from NW_027325984.1 coordinate 209,503, forward strand.
GTAGGTTGAACTCTTGTAGGGGAAGCGCAGGTTTCATGAAAACAACTCAGAATGTCAAGTTATAATGAAATCTTCATTTTGTGTTAGTTTGTCATGATTTCTTCACGAAAACACGTTTTCCTATAATGGTAGGTTGAACTCTTGTAGGGGAAGCGCAGGTTTCATGAAAACAACTCAGAATGTCAAGTTATAATGAAATCTTCATTTTGTGTTAGTTTGTCATGATTTCTTCACGAAAACACGTTTTCCTATAATGGTAGGTTGAACTCTCGTAGGGGAAGCGCAGGTTTCATGAAAACAACACAGAATGTCAAGTTATAATGAAATCTTCATTTTGTGTTAGTTTGTCATGATTTCTTCACGAAAACACGTTTTCCTATAATGGTAGGTTGAACTCTCGTAGGGGAAGCGCAGGTTTCATGAAAACAACTCAGAATGTCAAGTTATAATGAAATCTTCATTTTGTGTTAGTTTGTCATGATTTCTTCACGAAAACACGTTTTCCCATAATGGTAGGTTGAACTCTTATAGGGGAAGCGCAGGTTTCATGAAAACAACTCAGAATGTCAAGTTATAATGAAATCTTCATTTTGTGTTAGTTTGTCATGATTTCTTTACGAAAACACGTTTTCCCATAATGGTAGGTTGAACTCTTGTAGGGGAAGCGCAGGTTTCATGAAAACAACTCAGAATGTCAAGTTATAATGAAATCTTCATTTTGTGTTAGTTTGTCATGATTACTTCACGAAAACACGTTTTCCTACAATGGTAGGTTGAACTCTTGTAGGGGAAGCGCAGGTTTCATGAAAACAACTCAGAATGTCAAGTTATAATAAAATCTTCATTTTGTGTTAGTTTGTCATGATTTCTTCACGAAAACACGTTTTCCTACAATGGTAGGTTGAACTCATGTAGGGGAAGCGCAGGTTTCATGAAAACAACTCAGAATGTCAAGTTATAATGAAATCTTCATTTTGTGTTAGTTTGTCATGATTTCTTCACGAAAACACGTTTTCCTATAATGTTAGGTCGAACTCTTGTAGGGGATGCGCAGGTTTCATGAAAACAACTCAGAATGTCAAGTTATAATGAAATCTTCATTTTGTGTTAGTTTGTCATGATTTCTTCACGAAAACACGTTTTCCTATAATGGTAGGTCGAACTCTTGTAGGGGAAGCGCAGGTTTCATGAAAACAACTCAGAATGTCAAGTTATAATGAAATCTTCATTTTGTGTTAGTTTGTCATGATTTCTTCACGAAAACACGTTTTCCTATAATGGTAGGTCGAACTCTTGTAGGGGAAGCGCAGGTTTCATGAAAACAACTCAGAATGTCAAGTTATAATGAAATCTTCATTTTGTGTTAGTTTGTCATGATTTCTTCACGAAAACACGTTTTCCCATAATGGTAGGTTGAACTCTTATAGGGGAAGCGCAGGTTTCATGAAAACAACTCAGAATGTCAAGTTATAATGAAATCTTCATTTTGTGTTAGTTTGTCATGATTTCTTCACGAAAACACGTTTTCCTATAATGGTAGGTTGAACTCTTGTAGGGGAAGCGCAGGTTTCATGAAAACAACTCAGAATGTCAAGTTATAATGAAATCTTCATTTTGTGTTAGTTTGTCATGATTTCTTCACGAAAACACGTTTTCCTATAATGGTAGGTTGAACTCTTATAGGGGAAGCGCAGGTTTCATGAAAACAACTCAGAATGTCAAGTTATAATGAAATCTTCATTTTGTGTTAGTTTGTCATGATTTCTTCACGAAAACACGTTTTCCTATAATGGTAGGTTGAACTCTTGTAGGGGAAGCGCAGGTTTCATGAAAACAACTCAGAATGTCAAGTTATAATGAAATCTTCATTTTGTGTTAGTTTGTCATGATTTCTTCACGAGAACACGTTTTCCCATAATGGTAGGTTGAACTCTTATAGGGGAAGCGCAGGTTTCATGAAAACAACTCAGAATGTCAAGTTATAATGAAATCTTCATTTTGTGTTAGTTTGTCATGATTTCTTCACGAAAACACGTTTTCCTATAATGGTAGGTTGAACTCTTGTAGGGGAAGCGCAGGTTTCATGAAAACAACTCAGAATGTCAAGTTATAATGAAATCTTCATTTTGTGTTAGTTTGTCATGATTTCTTCACGAAAACACGTTTTCCTATAATGGTAGGTTGAACTCTTGTAGGGGAAGCGCAGGTTTCATGAAAACAACTCAGAATGTCAAGTTATAATGAAATCTTCATTTTGTGTTAGTTTGTCATGATTTCTTCACGAAAACACGTTTTCCTATAATGGTAGGTTGAACTCTTGTAGGGGAAGCGCAGGTTTCATGAAAACAACTCAGAATGTCAAGTTATAATGAAATCTTCATTTTGTGTTAGTTTGTCATGATTTCTTCACGAAAACACGTTTTCCTATAATGGTAGGTTGAACTCTTGTAGGGGAAGCGCAGGTTTCATGAAAACAACTCAGAATGTCAAGTTATAATGAAATCTTCATTTTGTGTTAGTTTGTCATGATTTCTTCACGAAAACACGTTTTCCTATAATGGTAGGTTGAACTCTTGTAGGGGAAGCGCAGGTTTCATGAAAACAACTCAGAATGTCAAGTTATAATGAAATCTTCATTTTGTGTTAGTTTGTCATGATTTCTTCACGAAAACACGTTTTCCTATAATGGTAGGTTGAACTCTTGTAGGGGAAGCGCAGGTTTCATGAAAACAACTCAGAATGTCAAGTTATAATGAAATCTTCATTTTGTGTTAGTTTGTCATGATTTCTTCACGAAAACACGTTTTCCTATAATGGTAGGTTGAACTCTTGTAGGGGAAGCGCAGGTTTCATGAAAACAACTCAGAATGTCAAGTTATAATGAAATCTTCATTTTGTGTTAGTTTGTCATGATTTCTTCACGAAAACACGTTTTCCTATAATGGTAGGTTGAACTCTTGTAGGGGAAGCGCAGGTTTCATGAAAACAACTCAGAATGTCAAGTTATAATGAAATCTTCATTTTGTGTTAGTTTGTCATGATTTCTTCACGAAAACACGTTTTCCTATAATGGTAGGTTGAACTCTTGTAGGGGAAGCGCAGGTTTCATGAAAACAACTCAGAATGTCAAGTTATAATGAAATCTTCATTTTGTGTTAGTTTGTCATGATTACTTCACGAAAACACGTTTTCCTATAATGGTAGGTTGAACTCTTGTAGGGGAAGCGCAGGTTTCATGAAAACAACTCAGAATGTCAAGTTATAATGAAATCTTCATTTTGTGTTAGTTTGTCATGATTTCTTCACGAAAACACGTTTTCCCATAATGGTAGGTTGAACTCTTATAGGGGAAGCGCAGGTTTCATGAAAACAACTCAGAATGTCAAGTTATAATGAAATCTTCATTTTGTGTTAGTTTGTCATGATTTCTTCACGAAAACACGTTTTCCTATAATGGTAGGTTGAACTCTTGTAGGGGAAGCGCAGGTTTCATGAAAACAACTCAGAATGTCAAGTTATAATGAAATCTTCATTTTGTGTTAGTTTGTCATGATTTCTTCACGAAAACACGTTTTCCTATAATGTTAGGTTGAACTCTTGTAGGGGAAGCGCAGGTTTCATGAAAACAACTCAGAATGTCAAGTTATAATGAAATCTTCATTTTGTGTTAGTTTGTCATGATTTCTTCACGAAAACACGTTTTCCTATAATGGTAGGTTGAACTCTTGTAGGGGAAGCGCAGGTTTCATGAAAACAACTCAGAATGTCAAGTTATAATGAAATCTTCATTTTGTGTTAGTTTGTCATGATTACTTCACGAAAACACGTTTTCCTACAATGGTAGGTTGAACTCTTGTAGGGGAAGCGCAGGTTTCATGAAAACAACTCAGAATGTCAAGTTATAATGAAATCTTCATTTTGTGTTAGTTTGTCATGATTTCTTCACGAAAACACGTTTTCCTACAATGGTAGGTTGAACTCATGTAGGGGAAGCGCAGGTTTCATGAAAACAACTCAGAATGTCAAGTTATAATGAAATCTTCATTTTGTGTTAGTTTGTCATGATTTCTTCACGAAAACACGTTTTCCTATAATGGTAGGTTGAACTCTTATAGGGGAAGCGCAGGTTTCATGAAAACAACTCAGAATGTCAAGTTATAATGAAATCTTCATTTTGTGTTAGTTTGTCCTGATTTCTTCACGAAAACACGTTTTCCTATAATGGTAGGTTGAACTCTTGTAGGGGAAGCGCAGGTTTCATGAAAACAACTCAGAATGTCAAGTTATAATGAAATCTTCATTTTGTGTTAGTTTGTCATGATTTCTTCACGAAAACACGTTTTCCTATAATGGTAGGTTGAACTCTTGTAGGGGAAGCGCAGGTTTCATGAAAACAACTCAGAATGTCAAGTTATAATGAAATCTTCATTTTGTATTAGTTTGTCATGATTTCTTCACGAAAACACGTTTTCCTATGATGGTAGGTTGAACTCTTATAGGGGAAGCGCAGGTTTCATGAAAACAACTCAGAATGTCAAGTTATAATGAAATCTTCATTTTGTGTTAGTTTGTCATGATTTCTTCACGAAAACACGTTTTCCTATAATGGTAGGTTGAACTCTTGTAGGGGAAGCGCAGGTTTCATGAAAACAACTCAGAATGTCAAGTTATAATGAAATCTTCATTTTGTGTTAGTTTGTCATGATTACTTCACGAAAACACGTTTTCCTATAATGGTAGGTTGAACTCTTGTAGGGGAAGCGCAGGTTTCATGAAAACAACTCAGAATGTCAAGTTATAATGAAATCTTCATTTTGTGTTAGTTTGTCATGATTTCTTCACGAAAACACGTTTTCCTACAATGGTAGGTTGAACTCATGTAGGGGAAGCGCAGGTTTCATGAAAACAACTCAGAATGTCAAGTTATAATGAAATCTTCATTTTGTGTTAGTTTGTCATGATTTCTTCACGAAAACACGTTTTCCTATAATGGTAGGTTGAACTCTTGTAGGGGAAGCGCAGGTTTCATGAAAACAACTCAGAATGTCAAGTTATAATGAAATCTTCATTTTGTGTTAGTTTGTCATGATTTCTTCACGAAAACACGTTTTCCTATAATGGTAGGTTGAACTCTTGTAGGGGAAGCGCAGGTTTCATGAAAACAACTCAGAATGTCAAGTTATAATGAAATCTTCATTTTGTGTTAGTTTGTCATGATTTCTTCACGAAAACACGTTTTCCTACAATGGTAGGTTGAACTCTTGTAGGGGAAGCGCAGGTTTCATGAAAACAACTCAGAATGTCAAGTTATAATGAAATCTTCATTTTGTGTTAGTTTGTCATGATTTCTTCACGAAAACACGTTTTCCTATAATGGTAGGTTGAACTCTTGTAGGGGAAGCGCAGGTTTCATGAAAACAACTCAGAATGTCAAGTTATAATGAAATCTTCATTTTGTGTTAGTTTGTCATGATTTCTTCACGAAAACACGTTTTCCTATAATGGTAGGTTGAACTCTTGTAGGGGAAGCGCAGGTTTCATGAAAACAACTCAGAATGTCAAGTTATAATGAAATCTTCATTTTGTGTTAGTTTGTCATGATTTCTTCACGAAAACACGTTTTCCTATAATGTTAGGTTGAACTCTTGTAGGGGAAGCGCAGGTTTCATGAAAACAACTCAGAATGTCAAGTTATAATGAAATCTTCATTTTGTGTTAGTTTGTCATGATTTCTTCACGAAAACACGTTTTCCTATAATGGTAGGTTGAACTCTTGTAGGGGAAGCGCAGGTTTCATGAAAACAACTCAGAATGTCAAGTTATAATGAAATCTTCATTTTGTGTTAGTTTGTCATGATTTCTTCACGAAAACACGTTTTCCCATAATGGTAGGTTGAACTCTTATAGGGGAAGCGCAGGTTTCATGAAAACAACTCAGAATGTCAAGTTATAATGAAATCTTCATTTTGTGTTAGTTTGTCATGATTTCTTCACGAAAACACGTTTTCCTATAATAGTAGGTTGAACTCTTGTAGGGGAAGCGCAGGTTTCATGAAAACAACTCAGAATGTCAAGTTATAATGAAATCTTCATTTTGTGTTAGTTTGTCATGATTTCTTCACGAAAACACGTTTTCCTATAATGGTAGGTCGAACTCTTGTAGGGGAAGCGCAGGTTTCATGAAAACAACTCAGAATGTCAAGTTATAATGAAATCTTCATTTTGTGTTAGTTTGTCATGATTTCTTCACGAAAACACGTTTTCCTATAATGGTAGGTTGAACTCTTGTAGGGGAAGCGCAGGTTTCATGAAAACAACTCAGAATGTCAAGTTATAATGAAATCTTCATTTTGTGTTAGTTTGTCATGATTACTTCACGAAAACACGTTTTCCTACAATGGTAGGTTGAACTCTTGTAGGGGAAGCGCAGGTTTCATGAAAACAACTCAGAATGTCAAGTTATAATAAAATCTTCATTTTGTGTTAGTTTGTCATGATTTCTTCACGAAAACACGTTTTCCTACAATGGTAGGTTGAACTCATGTAGGGGAAGCGCAGGTTTCATGAAAACAACTCAGAATGTCAAGTTATAATGAAATCTTCATTTTGTGTTAGTTTGTCATGATTTCTTCACGAAAACACGTTTTCCTATAATGTTAGGTCGAACTCTTGTAGGGGATGCGCAGGTTTCATGAAAACAACTCAGAATGTCAAGTTATAATGAAATCTTCATTTTGTGTTAGTTTGTCATGATTTCTTCACGAAAACACGTTTTCCTATAATGGTAGGTCGAACTCTTGTAGGGGAAGCGCAGGTTTCATGAAAACAACTCAGAATGTCAAGTTATAATGAAATCTTCATTTTGTGTTAGTTTGTCATGATTTCTTCACGAAAACACGTTTTCCTATAATGGTAGGTCGAACTCTTGTAGGGGAAGCGCAGGTTTCATGAAAACAACTCAGAATGTCAAGTTATAATGAAATCTTCATTTTGTGTTAGTTTGTCATGATTTCTTCACGAAAACACGTTTTCCCATAATGGTAGGTTGAACTCTTATAGGGGAAGCGCAGGTTTCATGAAAACAACTCAGAATGTCAAGTTATAATGAAATCTTCATTTTGTGTTAGTTTGTCATGATTTCTTCACGAAAACACGTTTTCCTATAATGGTAGGTTGAACTCTTGTAGGGGAAGCGCAGGTTTCATGAAAACAACTCAGAATGTCAAGTTATAATGAAATCTTCATTTTGTGTTAGTTTGTCATGATTTCTTCACGAAAACACGTTTTCCTATAATGGTAGGTTGAACTCTTATAGGGGAAGCGCAGGTTTCATGAAAACAACTCAGAATGTCAAGTTATAATGAAATCTTCATTTTGTGTTAGTTTGTCCTGATTTCTTCACGAAAACACGTTTTCCTATAATGGTAGGTTGAACTCTTGTAGGGGAAGCGCAGGTTTCATGAAAACAACTCAGAATGTCAAGTTATAATGAAATCTTCATTTTGTGTTAGTTTGTCATGATTTCTTCACGAAAACACGTTTTCCTATAATGGTAGGTTGAACTCTTGTAGGGGAAGCGCAGGTTTCATGAAAACAACTCAGAATGTCAAGTTATAATGAAATCTTCATTTTGTATTAGTTTGTCATGATTTCTTCACGAAAACACGTTTTCCTATGATGGTAGGTTGAACTCTTATAGGGGAAGCGCAGGTTTCATGAAAACAACTCAGAATGTCAAGTTATAATGAAATCTTCATTTTGTGTTAGTTTGTCATGATTTCTTCACGAAAACACGTTTTCCTATAATGGTAGGTTGAACTCTTGTAGGGGAAGCGCAGGTTTCATGAAAACAACTCAGAATGTCAAGTTATAATGAAATCTTCATTTTGTGTTAGTTTGTCATGATTTCTTCACGAAAACACGTTTTCCTATAATGGTAGGTTGAACTCTTGTAGGGGAAGCGCAGGTTTCATGAAAACAACTCAGAATGTCAAGTTATAATGAAATCTTCATTTTGTGTTAGTTTGTCATGATTACTTCACGAAAACACGTTTTCCTATAATGGTAGGTTGAACTCTTGTAGGGGAAGCGCAGGTTTCATGAAAACAACTCAGAATGTCAAGTTATAATGAAATCTTCATTTTGTGTTAGTTTGTCATGATTTCTTCACGAAAACACGTTTTCCTACAATGGTAGGTTGAACTCATGTAGGGGAAGCGCAGGTTTCATGAAAACAACTCAGAATGTCAAGTTATAATGAAATCTTCATTTTGTGTTAGTTTGTCATGATTTCTTCACGAAAACACGTTTTCCTATAATGGTAGGTTGAACTCTTGTAGGGGAAGCGCAGGTTTCATGAAAACAACTCAGAATGTCAAGTTATAATGAAATCTTCATTTTGTGTTAGTTTGTCATGATTTCTTCACGAAAACACGTTTTCCTATAATGGTAGGTTGAACTCTTGTAGGGGAAGCGCAAGTTTCATGAAAACAACTCAGAATGTCAAGTTATAATGAAATCTTCATTTTGTGTTAGTTTGTCATGATTTCTTCACGAAAACACGTTTTCCTATAATGGTAGGTTGAACTCTTGTAGGGGAAGCGCAGGTTTCATGAAAACAACTCAGAATGTCAAGTTATAATGAAATCTTCATTTTGTGTTAGTTTGTCATGATTTCTTCACGAAAACACGTTTTCCTATAATGGTAGGTTGAACTCTTGTAGGGGAAGCGCAGGTTTCATGAAAACAACTCAGAATGTCAAGTTATAATGAAATCTTCATTTTGTGTTAGTTTGTCATGATTTCTTCACGAAAACACGTTTTCCTATAATGGTAGGTTGAACTCTTGTAGGGGAAGCGCAGGTTTCATGAAAACAACTCAGAATGTCAAGTTATAATGAAATCTTCATTTTGTGTTAGTTTGTCATGATTTCTTCACGAAAACACGTTTTCCTACAATGGTAGGTTGAACTCTTGTAGGGGAAGCGCAGGTTTCATGAAAACAACTCAGAATGTCAAGTTATAATGAAATCTTCATTTTGTGTTAGTTTGTCATGATTTCTTCACGAAAACACGTTTTCCTATAATGGTAGGTTGAACTCTTGTAGGGGAAGCGCAGGTTTCATGAAAACAACTCAGAATGTCAAGTTATAATGAAATCTTCATTTTGTGTTAGTTTGTCATGATTTCTTCACGAAAACACGTTTTCCTATAATGGTAGGTTGAACTCTTGTAGGGGAAGCGCAGGTTTCATGAAAACAACTCAGAATGTCAAGTTATAATGAAATCTTCATTTTGTGTTAGTTTGTCATGATTTCTTCACGAAAACACGTTTTCCTATAATGGTAGGTTGAACTCTTGTAGGGGAAGCGCAGGTTTCATGAAAACAACTCAGAATGTCAAGTTATAATGAAATCTTCATTTTGTGTTAGTTTGTCATGATTTCTTCACGAAAACACGTTTTCCTATAATGGTAGGTTGAACTCTTATAGGGGAAGCGCAGGTTTCATGAAAACAACTCAGAATGTCAAGTTATAATGAAATCTTCATTTTGTGTTAGTTTGTCATGATTTCTTCACGAAAACACGTTTTCCCATAATGGTAGGTTGAACTCTTGTAGGGGAAGCGCAGGTTTCATGAAAACAACTCAGAATGTCAAGTTATAATAAAATCTTCATTTTGTGTTAGTTTGTCATGATTTCTTCACGAAAACACGTTTTCCTATAATGGTAGGTTGAACTCTTATAGGGGAAGCGCAGGTTTCATGAAAACAACTCAGAATGTCAAGTTATAATGAAATCTTCATTTTGTGTTAGTTTGTCATGATTTCTTCACGAAAACACGTTTTCCCATAATGGTAGGTTGAACTCTTGTAGGGGAAGCGCAGGTTTCATGAAAACAACTCAGAATGTCAAGTTATAATAAAATCTTCATTTTGTGTTAGTTTGTCATGATTTCTTCACGAAAACACGTTTTCCCATAATGGTAGGTTGAACTCTTGTAGGGGAAGTGCAGGTTTCATGAAAACAACTCAGAATGTCAAATTATAATGAAATCTTCATTTTGTGTTAGTTTGTCATGATTTCTTCACGAAATGACGTTTTCCCATAATGGTAGGTTGAACTCTTATAGGGGAAGCGCAGGTTTCATGAAAACAACTCAGAATGTCAAGTTATAATGAAATCTTCATTTTGTGTTAGTTTGTCATGATTTCTTCACGAAAAGACGTTTTCCTATAATGGTAGGTTGAACTCTTGTAGGGGAAGCGCAGGTTTCATGAAAACAACTCAGAATGTCAAGTTATAATGAAATCTTCATTTTGTGTTAGTTTGTCATGATTTCTTCACGAAAACACGTTTTCCCATAATGGTAGGTTGAACTCTTGTAGGGGAAGCGCAGGTTTCATGAAAACAACTCAGAATGTCAAGTTATAATGAAATCTTCATTTTGTGTTAGTTTGTCATGATTTCTTCACGAAAACACGTTTTCCCATAATGGTAGGTTGAACTCTTGTAGGGGAAGCGCAGGTTTCATGAAAACAACTCAGAATGTCAAGTTATAATGAAATCTTCATTTTGTGTTAGTTTGTCATGATTTCTTCACGAAAACACGTTTTCCTATAATGGTAGGTTGAACTCTTGTAGGGGAAGCGCAGGTTTCATGAAAACAACTCAGAATGTCAAGTTATAATGAAATCTTCATTTTGTGTTAGTTTGTCATGATTTCTTCACGAAAACACGTTTTCCTATAATGTTAGGTTGAACTCTTGTAGGGGAAGTGCAGGTTTCATGAAAACAACTCAGAATGTCAAGTTATAATGAAATCTTCATTTTGTGTTAGTTTGTCATGATTTCTTCACGAAAACACGTTTTCCTATAATGGTAGGTTGAACTCTTGTAGGGGAAGCGCAGGTTTCATGAAAACAACTCAGAATGTCAAGTTATAATGAAATCTTCATTTTGTGTTAGTTTGTCATGATTTCTTCACGAAAACACGTTTTCCTATAATGGTAGGTTGAACTCTTATAGGGGAAGCGCAGGTTTCATGAAAACAACTCAGAATGTCAAGTTATAATGAAATCTTCATTTTGTGTTAGTTTGTCATGATTTCTTCACGAAAACACGTTTTCCCATAATGGTAGGTTGAACTCTTATAGGGGAAGCGCAGGTTTCATGAAAACAACTCAGAATGTCAAGTTATAATGAAATCTTCATTTTGTGTTAGTTTGTCATGATTTCTTCACGAAAACACGTTTTCCTATAATGGTAGGTTGAACTCTTGTAGGGGAAGCGCAGGTTTCATGAAAACAACTCAGAATGTCAAGTTATAATGAAATCTTCATTTTGTGTTAGTTTGTCATGATTTCTTCACGAAAACACGTTTTCCTATAATGGTAGGTTGAACTCTTATAGGGGAAGCGCAGGTTTCATGAAAACAACTCAGAATGTCAAGTTATAATGAAATCTTCATTTTGTGTTAGTTTGTCCTGATTTCTTCACGAAAACACGTTTTCCTATAATGGTAGGTTGAACTCTTGTAGGGGAAGCGCAGGTTTCATGAAAACAACTCAGAATGTCAAGTTATAATGAAATCTTCATTTTGTGTTAGTTTGTCATGATTTCTTCACGAAAACACGTTTTCCCATAATGGTAGGTTGAACTCTTATAGGGGAAGCGCAGGTTTCATGAAAACAACTCAGAATGTCAAGTTATAATGAAATCTTCATTTTGTGTTAGTTTGTCATGATTTCTTCACGAAAACACGTTTTCCTATAATGGTAGGTTGAACTCTTGTAGGGGAAGCGCAGGTTTCATGAAAACAACTCAGAATGTCAAGTTATAATGAAATCTTCATTTTGTGTTAGTTTGTCATGATTTCTTCACGAAAACACGTTTTCCTATAATGTTACGTCGAACTCTTATAGGGGAAGCGCAGGTTTCATGAAATGAACTCAGAATGTAAAGTTATAATGAAATCTTCATTTTGTGTTAGTTTGTCATGATTTCTTCACGAAAACACGTTTTCCTATAATGTTACGTCGAACTCTTATAGGGGAAGCGCAGGTTTCATGAAATGAACTCAGAATGTCAAGTTATAATGAAATCTTCATTTTGTGTTAGTTTGTCATGATTTCTTCACGAAAACACGTTTTCCTATAATGTTAGGTCGAACTGTTATAGGGGAAGCGCAGGTTTCATGAAATGAACTCAGAATGTCAAGTTATAATGAAATCTTCATTTTGTGTTAGTTTGTCATGATTTCTTCACGAAAACACGTTTTCCTATAATGTTAGGTCGAACTCTTATAGGGGAAGCGCAGGTTTCGTGAAATGAACTCAGAATGTCAAGTTATAATGAAATCTTCATTTTGTGTTAGTTTGTCATGATTTCTTCACGAAAACACGTTTTCCTATAATGGTAGGTTGAACTCTTGTAGGGGAAGCGCAGGTTTCATGAAAACAACTCAGAATGTCAAGTTATAATGAAATCTTCATTTTGTGTTAGTTTGTCATGATTTCTTCACGAAAACACGTTTTCCCATAATGGTAGGTTGAACTCTTGTAGGGGAAGCGCAGGTTTCATGAAAACAACTCAGAATGTCAAGTTATAATGAAATCTTCATTTTGTGTTAGTTTGTCATGATTTCTTCACGAAAACACGTTTTCCTATAATGTTAGGTCGAACTCTTATAGGGGAAGCGCAGGTTTCGTGAAATGAACTCAGAATGTCAAGTTATAATGAAATCTTCATTTTGTGTTAGTTTGTCATGATTTCATCACGAAAACACGTTTTCCTATAATGTTACGTCGAACTCTTATAGGGGAAGCGCAGGTTTCATGAAATGAACTCAGAATGTAAAGTTATAATGAAATCTTCATTTTGTGTTAGTTTGTCATGATTTCTTCACGAAAACACGTTTTCCTATAATGTTACGTCGAACTCTTATAGGGGAAGCGCAGGTTTCATGAAATGAACTCAGAATGTAAAGTTATAATGAAATCTTCATTTTGTGTTAGTTTGTCATGATTTCTTCACGAAAACACGTTTTCCTATAATGTTACGTCGAACTCTTATAGGGGAAGCGCAGGTTTCATGAAATGAACTCAGAATGTCAAGTTATAATGAAATCTTCATTTTGTGTTAGTTTGTCATGATTTCTTCACGAAAACACGTTTTCCCATAATGGTAGGTTGAACTCTTGTAGGGGAAGCGCAGGTTTCATGAAAACAACTCAGAATGTCAAGTTATAATGAAATCTTCATTTTGTGTTAGTTTGTCATGATTTCTTCACGAAAACACGTTTTCCCATAATGGTAGGTTGAACTCTTATAGGGGAAGCGCAGGTTTCATGAAAACAACTCAGAATGTCAAGTTATAATGAAATCTTCATTTTGTGTTAGTTTGTCATGATTTCTTCACGAAAACACGTTTTCCTATAATGGTAGGTTGAACTCTTGTAGGGGAAGCGCAGGTTTCATGAAAACAACTCAGAATGTCAAGTTATAATGAAATCTTCATTTTGTGTTAGTTTGTCATGATTTCTTCACGAAAACACGTTTTCCTATAATGGTAGGTTGAACTCTTGTAGGGGAAGCGCAGGTTTCATGAAAACAACTCAGAATGTCAAGTTATAATGAAATCTTCATTTTGTGTTAGTTTGTCATGATTTCTTCACGAAAACACGTTTTCCTATAATGGTAGGTTGAACTCTTATAGGGGAAGCGCAGGTTTCATGAAAACAACTCAGAATGTCAAGTTATAATGAAATCTTCATTTTGTGTTAGTTTGTCCTGATTTCTTCACGAAAACACGTTTTCCTATAATGGTAGGTTGAACTCTTGTAGGGGAAGCGCAGGTTTCATGAAAACAACTCAGAATGTCAAGTTATAATGAAATCTTCATTTTGTGTTAGTTTGTCATGATTTCTTCACGAAAACACGTTTTCCCATAATGGTAGGTTGAACTCTTATAGGGGAAGCGCAGGTTTCATGAAAACAACTCAGAATGTCAAGTTATAATGAAATCTTCATTTTGTGTTAGTTTGTCATGATTTCTTCACGAAAACACGTTTTCCTATAATGGTAGGTTGAACTCTTGTAGGGGAAGCGCAGGTTTCATGAAAACAACTCAGAATGTCAAGTTATAATGAAATCTTCATTTTGTGTTAGTTTGTCATGATTTCTTCACGAAAACACGTTTTCCTATAATGGTAGGTTGAACTCTTGTAGGGGAAGCGCAGGTTTCATGAAAACAACTCAGAATGTCAAGTTATAATGAAATCTTCATTTTGTGTTAGTTTGTCATGATTTCTTCACGAAAACACGTTTTCCTATAATGGTAGGTTGAACTCTTATAGGGGAAGCGCAGGTTTCATGAAAACAACTCAGAATGTCAAGTTATAATGAAATCTTCATTTTGTGTTAGTTTGTCCTGATTTCTTCACGAAAACACGTTTTCCTATAATGGTAGGTTGAACTCTTGTAGGGGAAGCGCAGGTTTCATGAAAACAACTCAGAATGTCAAGTTATAATGAAATCTTCATTTTGTGTTAGTTTGTCATGATTTCTTCACGAAAACACGTTTTCCCATAATGGTAGGTTGAACTCTTATAGGGGAAGCGCAGGTTTCATGAAAACAACTCAGAATGTCAAGTTATAATGAAATCTTCATTTTGTGTTAGTTTGTCATGATTTCTTCACGAAAACACGTTTTCCTATAATGGTAGGTTGAACTCTTGTAGGGGAAGCGCAGGTTTCATGAAAACAACTCAGAATGTCAAGTTATAATGAAATCTTCATTTTGTGTTAGTTTGTCATGATTTCTTCACGAAAACACGTTTTCCTATAATGGTAGGTTGAACTCTTGTAGGGGAAGCGCAGGTTTCATGAAAACAACTCAGAATGTCAAGTTATAATGAAATCTTCATTTTGTGTTAGTTTGTCATGATTTCTTCACGAAAACACGTTTTCCTATAATGGTAGGTTGAACTCTTGTAGGTGAAGCGCAGGTTTCATGAAAACAACTCAGAATGTCAAGTTATAATGAAATCTTCATTTTGTGTTAGTTTGTCATGATTACTTCACGAAAACACGTTTTCCTATAATGGTAGGTTGAACTCTTGTAGGGGAAGCGCAGGTTTCATGAAAACAACTCAGAATGTCAAGTTATAATGAAATCTTCATTTTGTGTTAGTTTGTCACGATTTCTTCACGAATCACGTTTTCCTATAATGGTAGGTTGAACTCTTATAGGGGAAGCGCAGGTTTCATGAAAACAACTCAGAATGTCAAGTTATAATGAAATCTTCATTTTGTGTTAGTTTGTCATGATTTCTTCACGAAAACACGTTTTCCTATAATGGTAGGTCGAACTCTTGTAGGGGAAGCGCAGGTTTCATGAAAACAACTCAGAATGTCAAGTTATAATGAAATCTTCATTTTGTGTTAGTTTGTCATGATTTCTTCACGAAAACACGTTTTCCCATAATGGTAGGTCGAACTCTTGTAGGGGAAGCGCAGGTTTCATGAAAACAACTCAGAATGTCAAGTTATAATGAAATCTTCATTTTGTGTTAGTTTGTCATGATTTCTTCACGAAAACACGTTTTCCTATAATGGTAGGTTGAACTCTGGTAGGGGAAGCGCAGGTTTCATGAAAACAACTCAGAATGTCAAGTTATAATGAAATCTTCATTTTGTGTTAGTTTGTCATGATTTCTTCACGAAAAGACGTTTTCCTATAATGGTAGGTTGAACTCTTGTAGGGGAAGCGCAGGTTTCATGAAAACAACTCAGAATGTCAAGTTATAATGAAATCTTCATTTTGTGTTAGTTTGTCATGATTTCTTCACGAAAACACGTTTTCCTATAATGGTAGGTTGAACTCTTATAGGGGAAGCGCAGGTTTCATGAAAACAACTCAGAATGTCAAGTTATAATGAAATCTTCATTTTGTGTTAGTTTGTCATGATTTCTTCACGAAAACACGTTTTCCTATAATGGTAGGTTGAACTCTTGTAGGGGAAGCGCAGGTTTCATGAAAACAACTCAGAATGTCAAGTTATAATGAAATCTTCATTTTGTGTTAGTTTGTCATGATTTCTTCACGAAAACACGTTTTCCTATAATGGTAGGTCGAACTCTTGTAGGGGAAGCGCAGGTTTCATGAAAACAACTCAGAATGTCAAGTTATAATGAAATCTTCATTTTGTGTTAGTTTGTCATGATTTCTTCACGAAAACACGTTTTCCTATAATGGTAGGTCGAACTCTTGTAGGGGAAGCGCAGGTTTCATGAAAACAACTCAGAATGTCAAGTTATAATGAAATCTTCATTTTGTGTTAGTTTGTCATGATTTCTTCACGAAAACACGTTTTCCTATAATGGTAGGTCGAACTCTTGTAGGGGAAGCGCAGGTTTCATGAAAACAACTCAGAATGTCAAGTTATAATGAAATCTTCATTTTGTGTTAGTTTGTCATGATTTCTTCACGAAAACACGTTTTCCTATAATGGTAGGTTGAACTCTGGTAGGGGAAGCGCAGGTTTCATGAAAACAACTCAGAATGTCAAGTTATAATGAAATCTTCATTTTGTGTTAGTTTGTCATGATTTCTTCACGAAAAGACGTTTTCCTATAATGGTAGGTTGAACTCTGGTAGGGGAAGCGCAGGTTTCATGAAAACAACTCAGAATGTCAAGTTATAATGAAATCTTCATTTTGTGTTAGTTTGTCATGATTTCTTCACGAAAAGACGTTTTCCCATAATGGTAGGTTGAACTCTTGTAGGGGAAGCGCAGGTTTCATGAAAACAACTCAGAATGTCAAGTTATAATGAAATCTTCATTTTGTGTTAGTTTGTCATGATTTCTTCACGAAAACACGTTTTCCCATAATGGTAGGTTGAACTCTTATAGGGGAAGCGCAGGTTTCATGAAAACAACTCAGAATGTCAAGTTATAATGAAATCTTCATTTTGTGTTAGTTTGTCATGATTTCTTCACGAAAACACGTTTTCCTATAATGGTAGGTTGAACTCTTGTAGGGGAAGCGCAGGTTTCATGAAAACAACTCAGAATGTCAAGTTATAATGAAATCTTCATTTTGTGTTAGTTTGTCATGATTTCTTCACGAAAACACGTTTTCCTATAATGGTAGGTTGAACTCTTATAGGGGAAGCGCAGGTTTCATGAAAACAACTCAGAATGTCAAGTTATAATGAAATCTTCATTTTGTGTTAGTTTGTCATGATTTCTTCACGAAAACACGTTTTCCTATAATGGTAGGTTGAACTCTTGTAGGGGAAGCGCAGGTTTCATGAAAACAACTCAGAATGTCAAGTTATAATGAAATCTTCATTTTGTGTTAGTTTGTCATGATTTCTTCACGAAAACACGTTTTCCTATAATGGTAGGTTGAACTCTTGTAGGGGAAGCGCAGGTTTCATGAAAACAACTCAGAATGTCAAGTTATAATGAAATCTTCATTTTGTGTTAGTTTGTCATGATTTCTTCACGAAAACACGTTTTCCCATAATGGTAGGTTGAACTCTTGTAGGGGAAGCGCAGGTTTCATGAAAACAACTCAGAATGTCAAGTTATAATGAAATCTTCATTTTGTGTTAGTTTGTCATGATTTCTTCACGAAAACACGTTTTCCTATAATGGTAGGTTGAACTCTTGTAGGGGAAGCGCAGGTTTCATGAAAACAACTCAGAATGTCAAGTTATAATGAAATCTTCATTTTGTGTTAGTTTGTCATGATTTCTTCACGAAAACACGTTTTCCTATAATGGTAGGTTGAACTCTTGTAGGGGAAGCGCAGGTTTCATGAAAACAACTCAGAATGTCAAGTTATAATGAAATCTTCATTTTGTGTTAGTTTGTCATGATTTCTTCACGAAAACACGTTTTCCCATAATGGTAGGTTGAACTCTTATAGGGGAAGCGCAGGTTTCATGAAAACAACTCAGAATGTCAAGTTATAATGAAATCTTCATTTTGTGTTAGTTTGTCATGATTTCTTCACGAAAACACGTTTTCCTATAATGGTAGGTTGAACTCTTATAGGGGAAGCGCAGGTTTCATGAAAACAACTCAGAATGTCAAGTTATAATGAAATCTTCATTTTGTGTTAGTTTGTCATGATTTCTTCACGAAAACACGTTTTCCTATAATGGTAGGTTGAACTCTTGTAGGGGAAGCGCAGGTTTCATGAAAACAACTCAGAATGTCAAGTTATAATGAAATCTTCATTTTGTGTTAGTTTGTCATGATTTCTTCACGAAAACACGTTTTCCTATAATGGTAGGTTGAACTCTTGTAGGGGAAGCGCAGGTTTCATGAAAACAACTCAGAATGTCAAGTTATAATGAAATCTTCATTTTGTGTTAGTTTGTCATGATTTCTTCACGAAAACACGTTTTCCTATAATGGTAGGTCGAACTCTTGTAGGGGAAGCGCAGGTTTCATGAAAACAACTCAGAATGTCAAGTTATAATGAAATCTTCATTTTGTGTTAGTTTGTCATGATTTCTTCACGAAAACACGTTTTCCTATAATGGTAGGTCGAACTCTTGTAGGGGAAGCGCAGGTTTCATGAAAACAACTCAGAATGTCAAGTTATAATGAAATCTTCATTTTGTGTTAGTTTGTCATGATTTCTTCACGAAAACACGTTTTCCTATAATGGTAGGTCGAACTCTTGTAGGGGAAGCGCAGGTTTCATGAAAACAACTCAGAATGTCAAGTTATAATGAAATCTTCATTTTGTGTTAGTTTGTCATGATTTCTTCACGAAAAGACGTTTTCCTATAATGGTAGGTTGAACTCTTGTAGGGGAAGCGCAGGTTTCATGAAAACAACTCAGAATGTCAAGTTATAATGAAATCTTCATTTTGTGTTAGTTTGTCATGATTTCTTCACGAAAACACGTTTTCCCATAATGGTAGGTTGAACTCTTATAGGGGAAGCGCAGGTTTCATGAAAACAACTCAGAATGTCAAGTTATAATGAAATCTTCATTTTGTGTTAGTTTGTCATGATTTCTTCACGAAAACACGTTTTCCTATAATGGTAGGTTGAACTCTTGTAGGGGAAGCGCAGGTTTCATGAAAACAACTCAGAATGTCAAGTTATAATGAAATCTTCATTTTGTGTTAGTTTGTCATGATTTCTTCACGAAAACACGTTTTCCTATAATGGTAGGTTGAACTCTTATAGGGGAAGCGCAGGTTTCATGAAAACAACTCAGAATGTCAAGTTATAATGAAATCTTCATTTTGTGTTAGTTTGTCATGATTTCTTCACGAAAACACGTTTTCCTATAATGGTAGGTTGAACTCTTGTAGGGGAAGCGCAGGTTTCATGAAAACAACTCAGAATGTCAAGTTATAATGAAATCTTCATTTTGTGTTAGTTTGTCATGATTTCTTCACGAAAACACGTTTTCCTATAATGGTAGGTTGAACTCTTGTAGGGGAAGCGCAGGTTTCATGAAAACAACTCAGAATGTCAAGTTATAATGAAATCTTCATTTTGTGTTAGTTTGTCATGATTTCTTCACGAAAACACGTTTTCCTATAATGGTAGGTTGAACTCTTGTAGGGGAAGCGCAGGTTTCATGAAAACAACTCAGAATGTCAAGTTATAATGAAATCTTCATTTTGTGTTAGTTTGTCATGATTTCTTCACGAAAACACGTTTTCCCATAATGGTAGGTTGAACTCTTATAGGGGAAGCGCAGGTTTCATGAAAACAACTCAGAATGTCAAGTTATAATGAAATCTTCATTTTGTGTTAGTTTGTCATGATTTCTTCACGAAAACACGTTTTCCTATAATGGTAGGTTGAACTCTTGTAGGGGAAGCGCAGGTTTCATGAAAACAACTCAGAATGTCAAGTTATAATGAAATCTTCATTTTGTGTTAGTTTGTCATGATTTCTTCACGAAAACACGTTTTCCTATAATGGTAGGTTGAACTCTTATAGGGGAAGCGCAGGTTTCATGAAAACAACTCAGAATGTCAAGTTATAATGAAATCTTCATTTTGTGTTAGTTTGTCATGATTTCTTCACGAAAACACGTTTTCCCATAATGGTAGGTCGAACTCTTGTAGGGGAAGCGCAGGTTTCATGAAAACAATTCAGAATGTCAAGTTATAATGAAATCTTCATTTTGTGTTAGTTTGTCATGATTTCTTCACGAAAACACGTTTTCCTATAATGGTAGGTCGAACTCTTGTAGGGGAAGCGCAGGTTTCATGAAAACAACTCAGAATGTCAAGTTATAATGAAATCTTCATTTTGTGTTAGTTTGTCATGATTTCTTCACGAAAACACGTTTTCCTATAATGGTAGGTTGAACTCTTGTAGGGGAAGCGCAGGTTTCATGAAAACAACTCAGAATGTCAAGTTATAATGAAATCTTCATTTTGTGTTAGTTTGTCATGATTTCTTCACGAAAACACGTTTTCCTATAATGGTAGGTTGAACTCTTGTAGGGGAAGCGCAGGTTTCATGAAAACAACTCAGAATGTCAAGTTATAATGAAATCTTCATTTTGTGTTAGTTTGTCATGATTTCTTCACGAAAACACGTTTTCCTATAATGGTAGGTCGAACTCTTGTAGGGGAAGCGCAGGTTTCATGAAAACAACTCAGAATGTCAAGTTATAATGAAATCTTCATTTTGTGTTAGTTTGTCATGATTTCTTCACGAAAACACGTTTTCCTATAATGGTAGGTTGAACTCTGGTAGGGGAAGCGCAGGTTTCATGAAAACAACTCAGAATGTCAAGTTATAATGAAATCTTCATTTTGTGTTAGTTTGTCATGATTTCTTCACGAAAAGACGTTTTCCTATAATGGTAGGTTGAACTCTGGTAGGGGAAGCGCAGGTTTCATGAAAACAACTCAGAATGTCAAGTTATAATGAAATCTTCATTTTGTGTTAGTTTGTCATGATTTCTTCACGAAAAGACGTTTTCCCATAATGGTAGGTTGAACTCTTGTAGGGGAAGCGCAGGTTTCATGAAAACAACTCAGAATGTCAAGTTATAATGAAATCTTCATTTTGTGTTAGTTTGTCATGATTTCTTCACGAAAACACGTTTTCCCATAATGGTAGGTTGAACTCTTATAGGGGAAGCGCAGGTTTCATGAAAACAACTCAGAATGTCAAGTTATAATGAAATCTTCATGAAAACACGTTTTCCTATAATGGTAGGTTGAACTCTTGTAGGGGAAGCGCAGGTTTCATGAAAACAACTCAGAATGTCAAGTTATAATGAAATCTTCATTTTGTGTTAGTTTGTCATGATTTCTTCACGAAAACACGTTTTCCTATAATGGTAGGTTGAACTCTTATAGGGGAAGCGCAGGTTTCATGAAAACAACTCAGAATGTCAAGTTATAATGAAATCTTCATTTTGTGTTAGTTTGTCATGATTTCTTCACGAAAACACGTTTTCCTATAATGGTAGGTTGAACTCTTGTAGGGGAAGCGCAGGTTTCATGAAAACAACTCAGAATGTCAAGTTATAATGAAATCTTCATTTTGTGTTAGTTTGTCATGATTTCTTCACGAAAACACGTTTTCCTATAATGGTAGGTTGAACTCTTGTAGGGGAAGCGCAGGTTTCATGAAAACAACTCAGAATGTCAAGTTATAATGAAATCTTCATTTTGTGTTAGTTTGTCATGATTTCTTCACGAAAACACGTTTTCCCATAATGGTAGGTTGAACTCTTGTAGGGGAAGCGCAGGTTTCATGAAAACAACTCAGAATGTCAAGTTATAATGAAATCTTCATTTTGTGTTAGTTTGTCATGATTTCTTCACGAAAACACGTTTTCCTATAATGGTAGGTTGAACTCTTGTAGGGGAAGCGCAGGTTTCATGAAAACAACTCAGAATGTCAAGTTATAATGAAATCTTCATTTTGTGTTAGTTTGTCATGATTTCTTCACGAAAACACGTTTTCCTATAATGGTAGGTTGAACTCTTGTAGGGGAAGCGCAGGTTTCATGAAAACAACTCAGAATGTCAAGTTATAATGAAATCTTCATTTTGTGTTAGTTTGTCATGATTTCTTCACGAAAACACGTTTTCCCATAATGGTAGGTTGAACTCTTATAGGGGAAGCGCAGGTTTCATGAAAACAACTCAGAATGTCAAGTTATAATGAAATCTTCATTTTGTGTTAGTTTGTCATGATTTCTTCACGAAAACACGTTTTCCTATAATGGTAGGTTGAACTCTTATAGGGGAAGCGCAGGTTTCATGAAAACAACTCAGAATGTCAAGTTATAATGAAATCTTCATTTTGTGTTAGTTTGTCATGATTTCTTCACGAAAACACGTTTTCCTATAATGGTAGGTTGAACTCTTGTAGGGGAAGCGCAGGTTTCATGAAAACAACTCAGAATGTCAAGTTATAATGAAATCTTCATTTTGTGTTAGTTTGTCATGATTTCTTCACGAAAACACGTTTTCCTATAATGGTAGGTCGAACTCTTGTAGGGGAAGCGCAGGTTTCATGAAAACAACTCAGAATGTCAAGTTATAATGAAATCTTCATTTTGTGTTAGTTTGTCATGATTTCTTCACGAAAACACGTTTTCCTATAATGGTAGGTTGAACTCTGGTAGGGGAAGCGCAGGTTTCATGAAAACAACTCAGAATGTCAAGTTATAATGAAATCTTCATTTTGTGTTAGTTTGTCATGATTTCTTCACGAAAAGACGTTTTCCTATAATGGTAGGTTGAACTCTGGTAGGGGAAGCGCAGGTTTCATGAAAACAACTCAGAATGTCAAGTTATAATGAAATCTTCATTTTGTGTTAGTTTGTCATGATTTCTTCACGAAAAGACGTTTTCCCATAATGGTAGGTTGAACTCTTGTAGGGGAAGCGCAGGTTTCATGAAAACAACTCAGAATGTCAAGTTATAATGAAATCTTCATTTTGTGTTAGTTTGTCATGATTTCTTCACGAAAACACGTTTTCCCATAATGGTAGGTTGAACTCTTATAGGGGAAGCGCAGGTTTCATGAAAACAACTCAGAATGTCAAGTTATAATGAAATCTTCATGAAAACACGTTTTCCTATAATGGTAGGTTGAACTCTTGTAGGGGAAGCGCAGGTTTCATGAAAACAACTCAGAATGTCAAGTTATAATGAAATCTTCATTTTGTGTTAGTTTGTCATGATTTCTTCACGAAAACACGTTTTCCTATAATGGTAGGTTGAACTCTTATAGGGGAAGCGCAGGTTTCATGAAAACAACTCAGAATGTCAAGTTATAATGAAATCTTCATTTTGTGTTAGTTTGTCATGATTTCTTCACGAAAACACGTTTTCCTATAATGGTAGGTTGAACTCTTGTAGGGGAAGCGCAGGTTTCATGAAAACAACTCAGAATGTCAAGTTATAATGAAATCTTCATTTTGTGTTAGTTTGTCATGATTTCTTCACGAAAACACGTTTTCCTATAATGGTAGGTTGAACTCTTGTAGGGGAAGCGCAGGTTTCATGAAAACAACTCAGAATGTCAAGTTATAATGAAATCTTCATTTTGTGTTAGTTTGTCATGATTTCTTCACGAAAACACGTTTTCCCATAATGGTAGGTTGAACTCTTGTAGGGGAAGCGCAGGTTTCATGAAAACAACTCAGAATGTCAAGTTATAATGAAATCTTCATTTTGTGTTAGTTTGTCATGATTTCTTCACGAAAACACGTTTTCCTATAATGGTAGGTTGAACTCTTGTAGGGGAAGCGCAGGTTTCATGAAAACAACTCAGAATGTCAAGTTATAATGAAATCTTCATTTTGTGTTAGTTTGTCATGATTTCTTCACGAAAACACGTTTTCCTATAATGGTAGGTTGAACTCTTGTAGGGGAAGCGCAGGTTTCATGAAAACAACTCAGAATGTCAAGTTATAATGAAATCTTCATTTTGTGTTAGTTTGTCATGATTTCTTCACGAAAACACGTTTTCCCATAATGGTAGGTTGAACTCTTATAGGGGAAGCGCAGGTTTCATGAAAACAACTCAGAATGTCAAGTTATAATGAAATCTTCATTTTGTGTTAGTTTGTCATGATTTCTTCACGAAAACACGTTTTCCTATAATGGTAGGTTGAACTCTTATAGGGGAAGCGCAGGTTTCATGAAAACAACTCAGAATGTCAAGTTATAATGAAATCTTCATTTTGTGTTAGTTTGTCATGATTTCTTCACGAAAACACGTTTTCCTATAATGGTAGGTTGAACTCTTGTAGGGGAAGCGCAGGTTTCATGAAAACAACTCAGAATGTCAAGTTATAATGAAATCTTCATTTTGTGTTAGTTTGTCATGATTTCTTCACGAAAACACGTTTTCCTATAATGGTAGGTTGAACTCTTGTAGGGGAAGCGCAGGTTTCATGAAAACAACTCAGAATGTCAAGTTATAATGAAATCTTCATTTTGTGTTAGTTTGTCATGATTTCTTCACGAAAACACGTTTTCCTATAATGGTAGGTCGAACTCTTGTAGGGGAAGCGCAGGTTTCATGAAAACAACTCAGAATGTCAAGTTATAATGAAATCTTCATTTTGTGTTAGTTTGTCATGATTTCTTCACGAAAACACGTTTTCCTATAATGGTAGGTCGAACTCTTGTAGGGGAAGCGCAGGTTTCATGAAAACAACTCAGAATGTCAAGTTATAATGAAATCTTCATTTTGTGTTAGTTTGTCATGATTTCTTCACGAAAAGACGTTTTCCTATAATGGTAGGTTGAACTCTTGTAGGGGAAGCGCAGGTTTCATGAAAACAACTCAGAATGTCAAGTTATAATGAAATCTTCATTTTGTGTTAGTTTGTCATGATTTCTTCACGAAAACACGTTTTCCCATAATGGTAGGTTGAACTCTTATAGGGGAAGCGCAGGTTTCATGAAAACAACTCAGAATGTCAAGTTATAATGAAATCTTCATTTTGTGTTAGTTTGTCATGATTTCTTCACGAAAACACGTTTTCCTATAATGGTAGGTTGAACTCTTGTAGGGGAAGCGCAGGTTTCATGAAAACAACTCAGAATGTCAAGTTATAATGAAATCTTCATTTTGTGTTAGTTTGTCATGATTTCTTCACGAAAACACGTTTTCCTATAATGGTAGGTTGAACTCTTATAGGGGAAGCGCAGGTTTCATGAAAACAACTCAGAATGTCAAGTTATAATGAAATCTTCATTTTGTGTTAGTTTGTCATGATTTCTTCACGAAAACACGTTTTCCTATAATGGTAGGTTGAACTCTTGTAGGGGAAGCGCAGGTTTCATGAAAACAACTCAGAATGTCAAGTTATAATGAAATCTTCATTTTGTGTTAGTTTGTCATGATTTCTTCACGAAAACACGTTTTCCTATAATGGTAGGTTGAACTCTTGTAGGGGAAGCGCAGGTTTCATGAAAAAAATTCAGAATGTCAAGTTATAATGAAATCTTCATTTTGTGTTAGTTTGTCATGATTTCTTCACGAAAACACGTTTTCCTATAATGGTAGGTCGAACTCTTGTAGGGGAAGCGCAGGTTTCATGAAAACAACTCAGAATGTCAAGTTATAATGAAATCTTCATTTTGTGTTAGTTTGTCATGATTTCTTCACGAAAACACGTTTTCCTATAATGGTAGGTCGAACTCTTGTAGGGGAAGCGCAGGTTTCATGAAAACAACTCAGAATGTCAAGTTATAATGAAATCTTCATTTTGTGTTAGTTTGTCATGATTTCTTCACGAAAAGACGTTTTCCTATAATGGTAGGTTGAACTCTTGTAGGGGAAGCGCAGGTTTCATGAAAACAACTCAGAATGTCAAGTTATAATGAAATCTTCATTTTGTGTTAGTTTGTCATGATTTCTTCACGAAAACACGTTTTCCCATAATGGTAGGTTGAACTCTTATAGGGGAAGCGCAGGTTTCATGAAAACAACTCAGAATGTCAAGTTATAATGAAATCTTCATTTTGTGTTAGTTTGTCATGATT
This sequence comes from Paramormyrops kingsleyae, assembly GCF_048594095.1. Lineage (NCBI taxonomy): Eukaryota > Metazoa > Chordata > Actinopteri > Osteoglossiformes > Mormyridae > Paramormyrops > Paramormyrops kingsleyae. Next base: position 235,527 of record NW_027325984.1, read on the forward strand.
TCTTCACGAAAACACGTTTTCCCATAATGGTAGGTTGAACTCTTATAGGGGAAGCGCAGGTTTCATGAAAACAACTCAGAATGTCAAGTTATAATGAAATCTTCATTTTGTGTTAGTTTGTCATGATTTCTTCACGAAAACACGTTTTCCTATAATGGTAGGTTGAACTCTTGTAGGGGAAGCGCAGGTTTCATGAAAACAACTCAGAATGTCAAGTTATAATGAAATCTTCATTTTGTGTTAGTTTGTCATGATTTCTTCACGAAAACACGTTTTCCTATAATGGTAGGTTGAACTCTTATAGGGGAAGCGCAGGTTTCATGAAAACAACTCAGAATGTCAAGTTATAATGAAATCTTCATTTTGTGTTAGTTTGTCATGATTTCTTCACGAAAACACGTTTTCCTATAATGGTAGGTTGAACTCTTGTAGGGGAAGCGCAGGTTTCATGAAAACAACTCAGAATGTCAAGTTATAATGAAATCTTCATTTTGTGTTAGTTTGTCATGATTTCTTCACGAAAACACGTTTTCCTATAATGGTAGGTTGAACTCTTGTAGGGGAAGCGCAGGTTTCATGAAAACAACTCAGAATGTCAAGTTATAATGAAATCTTCATTTTGTGTTAGTTTGTCATGATTTCTTCACGAAAACACGTTTTCCTATAATGGTAGGTTGAACTCTTGTAGGGGAAGCGCAGGTTTCATGAAAACAACTCAGAATGTCAAGTTATAATGAAATCTTCATTTTGTGTTAGTTTGTCATGATTTCTTCACGAAAACACGTTTTCCCATAATGGTAGGTTGAACTCTTATAGGGGAAGCGCAGGTTTCATGAAAACAACTCAGAATGTCAAGTTATAATGAAATCTTCATTTTGTGTTAGTTTGTCATGATTTCTTCACGAAAACACGTTTTCCTATAATGGTAGGTTGAACTCTTGTAGGGGAAGCGCAGGTCTCATGAAAACAACTCAGAATGTCAAGTTATAATGAAATCTTCATTTTGTGTTAGTTTGTCATGATTTCTTCACGAAAACACGTTTTCCTATAATGGTAGGTTGAACTCTTATAGGGGAAGCGCAGGTTTCATGAAAACAACTCAGAATGTCAAGTTATAATGAAATCTTCATTTTGTGTTAGTTTGTCATGATTTCTTCACGAAAACACGTTTTCCCATAATGGTAGGTTGAACTCTTGTAGGGGAAGCGCAGGTTTCATGAAAACAATTCAGAATGTCAAGTTATAATGAAATCTTCATTTTGTGTTAGTTTGTCATGATTTCTTCACGAAAACACGTTTTCCTATAATGGTAGGTTGAACTCTTGTAGGGGAAGCGCAGGTTTCATGAAAACAACTCAGAATGTCAAGTTATAATGAAATCTTCATTTTGTGTTAGTTTGTCATGATTTCTTCACGAAAAGACGTTTTCCTATAATGGTAGGTTGAACTCTTGTAGGGGAAGCGCAGGTTTCATGAAAACAACTCAGAATGTCAAGTTATAATGAAATCTTCATTTTGTGTTAGTTTGTCATGATTTCTTCACGAAAACACGTTTTCCCATAATGGTAGGTTGAACTCTTATAGGGGAAGCGCAGGTTTCATGAAAACAACTCAGAATGTCAAGTTATAATGAAATCTTCATTTTGTGTTAGTTTGTCATGATTTCTTCACGAAAACACGTTTTCCTATAATGGTAGGTCGAACTCTTATAGGGGAAGCGCAGGTTTCATGAAAACAACTCAGAATGTCAAGTTATAATGAAATCTTCATTTTGTGTTAGTTTGTCATGATTTCTTCACGAAAACACGTTTTCCTATAATGGTAGGTTGAACTCTTGTAGGGGAAGCGCAGGTTTCATGAAAACAACTCAGAATGTCAAGTTATAATGAAATCTTCATTTTGTGTTAGTTTGTCATGATTTCTTCACGAAAACACGTTTTCCTATAATGGTAGGTTGAACTCTTATAGGGGAAGCGCAGGTTTCATGAAAACAACTCAGAATGTCAAGTTATAATGAAATCTTCATTTTGTGTTAGTTTGTCCTGATTTCTTCACGAAAACACGTTTTCCTATAATGGTAGGTTGAACTCTTGTAGGGGAAGCGCAGGTTTCATGAAAACAACTCAGAATGTCAAGTTATAATAAAATCTTCATTTTGTGTTAGTTTGTCATGATTTCTTCACGAAAACACGTTTTCCCATAATGGTAGGTTGAACTCTTGTAGGGGAAGCGCAGGTTTCATGAAAACAACTCAGAATGTCAAGTTATAATGAAATCTTCATTTTGTGTTAGTTTGTCATGATTTCTTCACGAAAACACGTTTTCCCATAATGGTAGGTTGAACTCTTATAGGGGAAGCGCAGGTTTCATGAAAACAACTCAGAATGTCAAGTTATAATGAAATCTTCATTTTGTGTTAGTTTGTCATGATTTCTTCACGAAAACACGTTTTCCTACAACGGTAGGTTGAACTCTTGTAGGGGAAGCGCAGGTTTCATGAAAACAACTCAGAATGTCAAGTTATAATGAAATCTTCATTTTGTGTTAGTTTGTCATGATTTCTTCACGAAAACACGTTTTCCTATAATGGTAGGTTGAACTCTTGTAGGGGAAGCGCAGGTTTCATGAAAAAAATTCAGAATGTCAAGTTATAATGAAATCTTCATTTTGTGTTAGTTTGTCATGATTTCTTCACGAAAACACGTTTTCCTATAATGGTAGGTCGAACTCTTGTAGGGGAAGCGCAGGTTTCATGAAAACAACTCAGAATGTCAAGTTATAATGAAATCTTCATTTTGTGTTAGTTTGTCCTGATTTCTTCACGAAAACACGTTTTCCTATAATGGTAGGTTGAACTCTTGTAGGGGAAGCGCAGGTTTCATGAAAACAACTCAGAATGTCAAGTTATAATGAAATCTTCATTTTGTGTTAGTTTGTCATGATTTCTTCACGAAAACACGTTTTCCCATAATGGTAGGTTGAACTCTTGTAGGGGAAGCGCAGGTTTCATGAAAACAACTCAGAATGTCAAGTTATAATGAAATCTTCATTTTGTGTTAGTTTGTCATGATTTCTTCACGAAAACACGTTTTCCCATAATGGTAGGTTGAACTCTTATAGGGGGAGCGCAGGTTTCATGAAAACAACTCAGAATGTCAAGTTATAATGAAATCTTCATTTTGTGTTAGTTTGTCATGATTTCTTCACGAAAAGACGTTTTCCTATAATGGTAGGTTGAACTCTTGTAGGGGAAGCGCAGGTTTCATGAAAACAACTCAGAATGTCAAGTTATAATGAAATCTTCATTTTGTGTTAGTTTGTCATGATTTCTTCACGAAAACACGTTTTCCTATAATGGTAGGTTGAACTCTTGTAGGGGAAGCGCAGGTTTCATGAAAACAACTCAGAATGTCAAGTTATAATGAAATCTTCATTTTGTGTTAGTTTGTCATGATTTCTTCACGAAAACACGTTTTCCTATAATGGTAGGTTGAACTCTTGTAGGGGAAGCGCAGGTTTCATGAAAACAACTCAGAATGTCAAGTTATAATGAAATCTTCATTTTGTGTTAGTTTGTCATGATTTCTTCACGAAAACACGTTTTCCTATAATGGTAGGTCGAACTCTTGTAGGGGAAGCGCAGGTTTCATGAAAACAACTCAGAATGTCAAGTTATAATGAAATCTTCATTTTGTGTTAGTTTGTCATGATTTCTTCACGAAAACACGTTTTCCTATAATGGTAGGTCGAACTCTTATAGGGGAAGCGC